>NC_092128.1:63023152-63326183 GCF_043159975.1 Macaca nemestrina | reverse complement strand
TTAAACATGTTTCAATTTTCAAAATTGCAACATATTGTCACTTAGTTTTATTTTATGACAATTGCTTCCTATTATTAAAAGGGGGTCACCACCTAGTAATCCATTTAAAATTACAAGTGAAGTCAATTATTTCCAGGAAGAGAAAACAATAGATAAATCTACTCTTTTGTGCATCAGCCTTCTCATATCTTTTTTGTTTTAGTGTTTATTTAGCTCTTTATTTCCTAATGGTAAAAGAAAAAAAAAAGTTATTTCTATATTAAAATATTTTTCTGTAATAGTAACTGTGATGGTTAATTTTATGTGTCAACTTGACTGTAAAGTTAAGAGATGCCCAGATGGCTGGTGAAACATTATTTTTGTTCGAGTCTGTGAAGGTGTTTCCAGAAGAGATTAGCATGTGAATCAATGGACTGAGTAAAGAAGATCCACCTTTAACAATGTGGGTAGGCATCATCCAATCTTTTAAGGGCCCAGATAGTAGAAAAAGGGCAGAGGAAAGGCAAATTCTCTTTCTCTTCTTGAGCTCTTGGTTCTCAGGCCTTCAAATTAGGACTGAATTAAGCAACTACTTTCCTGAGTTTCTAGCTTCTATAAAATGTACTGTGGGACTTCTCTGCCTCCATAATAATATGAGAGCCAATTCCTACAATATCTCTCCTTTTATATATCTATTTATATCCTATTGATCTGTTTCTCTGGAAAACCCCAAAAGTAAGATGGCTTATGTTTTTTGTATATATTTAGGAATTTCCCAACTGGAACACACATTGATTCTCTAAATTTTTACACAGCTTGGAAGGTTTTAACTTACTTACTTTATACAGCTTTTTTTTTTTTTTTGTAATTTTATATATCATTTTTTATATATATATAGAGAGAGAGAGCGCTTATGCTTTTAATACTTCACAAACACTCAAAACATACATACTTTTTGAGAGATATTTAACTTTTTAGTGACCTTAACCTTATACAGATAATTCATATTAATGATGTTACATTTGTGTACTGATGCTATTACTTTGAAGATGGCTGTTCTTTAATGAGCAACAGGTTAGAGATATTTGAAGATGGAGAGAGACTGAAACTGCTACAAGACAGATTCTACAAGATATAAATGTTAAAAACAATACTTTAGAAAAATATTTTTCTTATTGAATGACAAACATCATAGACTAGCATAATCTTTGGCATATACAATGCTTGGTATTACTGTCATTTGATCTTTGTTGAAAATGTGAGGTTTCTTTCTCTACTTTGCTGATTCTCTATGCTGATGATCTTTCCTTTGGCTGAGAATGACAGATCCATTACCGTGGACACAGCACAGGCCAGAATGCTAAAGACTACTCGCAGATCAGAGCTCTGTAACTACGTGGAATTTCTCCCATTACTGACACTATCCTTATATAGACATTCTTAATATTCAGCGATTTCTTAATGTTCTTCCCTGAATATAATTTTATCTTTTTAAACCTTAATTCATGCAGAGATCTCATCTCATCACATGGTTTCAACTACCTATTTTCACTATTCTGATGAAATCCAAATCTGGGGGGTACTTGTAACTGTCAAGAATGTGATAGTGTCATGGGAGTAGGCTTTTCATATTTTCTTATTTTCCTGACGGTAAGAAGCT
This sequence comes from Macaca nemestrina, assembly GCF_043159975.1. NCBI lineage: Eukaryota > Metazoa > Chordata > Mammalia > Primates > Cercopithecidae > Macaca > Macaca nemestrina. The sequence goes on along the minus strand of NC_092128.1, from coordinate 63,324,544 downwards.
GCATTTTACAATAAACAATGTCATAGAGACTGAGCAGCCATGTTAAAGAGTTGCCAACTAGATAATAGGCCATAATATCAAATACCTATTTGATCACTCTTGTATATTTTAAGAAATCAGTTTTTGAGAAGCTATTTTAGAAACAGCTTCTAGAAATAGCTTCTGGAAATTAAAAGGAAATTATATATTTTACTTAATAATTCTGAATAAAACATTCTGTTTTCTTCTATTTCTAACATAAGCTTTTTCCAATAAAGATCATATGATCATGTCAAAAGCTAAGATTTATTATAATGTCCCCCAAGAAATACAACAAACCAGTATTACAATGCCAGCTCAGGTCAACAAAATCTTATTTTATTAATGGTCAATGCTTCACATTTCAACTCTACTTAATATTGAAATAATTGGTACTCAAAGTTTTGCTTTTGAGTTTAAAGTAAAAAAATAAATAAATAAAATGATGAAGTCAGTATTAGAAACTAGTTTGGTACCCAACTTAAAGTTTTGTTTTTGAGTTTAGAGAAAAGTTAAAAAAAAAAAAAAAAAAAAAAAAAAAAGATGAAATCAGTATTAGAAACCAGTTTGATACCCAACTGAAAGTTTTGTTTTTGAGTTTAGAGAAAAGTTAAAAAAAAAAAAAAAAAAAAAAGAAATCAGTATTAGAAACTAGTTTGGTACTGAACTTCAAGTTTTGTTTTTGAGTTTAGAGAAAAGAAAAGAAAAAAGATGAAATCAGTATTAGAAACTAGTTTAAGGACAAGGCTGAAATAAATTGAGAGAATAACATTGAAAAGGGAAATTCCTGACTTCACAGAATAGAAATCGCCTTAAAGAACATCTGTTCTTATGGTAACTGCACTTTCTTGCCCCAGTTCTGAGAAGTGAGGTTCACAGTTACCGTCAGCATTCTCAGAACAAATTGCCGTTCTACATCGGGTCTCAATTTGTGGAGGACATTGTAGACGGGAGGCCGTTTGGGACTTATGTGATTTTCAGCTTAAAGGAAAAATGTTCCAAAACATACTTTATTTTGTTCCTCTATATTTTGAATAGCCTATTTTTTAATGTAGGTCCCTAAGAGTTAAAGATAAATAGTTAAATTTAATTTTACTCACAGAACTAATGTGGTGTTTAGTATGTAACAAGCTTAAAATATATAATTTATTGAAAAAAAATCAGATAAATTATATTACTTTCCAGCTTTTCCTCATTTATTTAATCTCCCTAATAACAATTAAGTATATATTATTGTATTTTAATGACTCAACTTTAATATATTAAATATACTGTGTATGATTTTATATTGTTACTACTATGGTATATTATATTAATAGTATATTATATTATACTATAAAGTATACACTGTAATTATATTTTAAATGAATGCAATCATGACATATTTTATTATAATATACATCTTTAATATTATATAGTATATTACTTTGTTATGCAATTACATAATTATAATCATGAATGCATACTTCGTTAACACCACATTTAATATCATCACATTATTGCATTAAAAACCCTTATTGAGACTGGGCGCGGTGGCTCACACCTGTAGTACCAGCACTTTGATAGGCCAAACCGGGCGGATCACAAGATCAGGAGTTTGAGACCAGCCTGGCCAACATGGTGAAACTCCGTCTCTCCTAAAAATACAAATATTAGCCAGGCATGGTGGTGGATGCCTGTAATCCCAGCTACTCAGTAGGCTGAGGCAGGAGAATCACTTGAACTCAGGAGGCGGAGGTTGCAGTGACCTAAAACCACACCATTGCACTCCAGCCTGAGCAACAGAGACTCTGTCTCAAAAAAAAAAAAAAAAAAAAAAAAAAAAAAACCTCATTGAGTACATACTATGTGCTAGCCACTGAAGTAAGCACTATATAGCAACTAATGTAGTCCTCGAAACCAACCTCTAACATTTTGTTCCCATTTTAAAGACAAGAAAATTGAAATAGATTAATTTGTTTGCCTGGTAAGTGAAAGAACTGGAATTCAAACTAAGGTATGTCTAAATCTAAAATTGCTTCAGTGAACACATCTCTGTGCTACCTTCTCCTACTTTACATTTTTTTAAGAAATACCAAATATTGTACAAGTATGCATTTTAAGGGACTGTCTTTAGATTCCCAAATAAAAACAGTATGTCATCTAACATAAAAGTTTCTGTTTCAATGCATCAGCAAAATAATCATAATTATATTAAATTACACATACATAGTTTCCATACATTTTAAGTTATGTTATATCTATAATAATAAAACTGCTATCAACAACTGAATTCACCAAGGAGAAAAATAGACGAATACTAACAGGGTTTGGTGCCATCTCTTTTCCTAAATTCCAAATTACAGTTAATATTAGAGTAGGAATAACAAGCTAATTAAAGTCAATAATCAGTTGATTTTTTTTTAATGCCCAAATGACAGCACTGACGGTCTGTCACCAAATGTCACTCTAACACTTAGAATTTCTGAAACTACTATGAAATGAGAGAGGATGTGAGAAATGTTGAAGAGGTGCTGCCAACTCTAGTCAATCTCAATGCTCAGCTTTGCACTCAGGTGTTTGAACATTGAGTAATGAAAAGATACTGAGGCCTGCATCTATCCTTCTGCTGAAAATGGAGCCCATGGCTAAAGCCTGAAGGTGGTTTAATTAGCTCAGAGGGAGTGCATAGCATTGAACACCTTGTAACTGTGCCTTCTGCCAATCAGTATGTCACCAGTAATTTCAACTGGCTATAATTAGTGAGTAAATTTTGTCTCAAATTGTGGCAATTTTTTTCAAGTAGATAGGAATTTTATTTCTCTTCTGTCACAACATTCTGAATTTATTGAAAATTTTTCTCTTCTATGTTCTTTTCTGCTCCTGTAATTAGATAAAGGGCCTCACGTTTTGACAGAAGCAGGAGAAACCATCCAAGAGGATTAGTTTCTACATTTTAATTTATTTTTTCTAGATAGGGTTCTGCTGTCCTAAATCCTATTGTGCATCTGCAAAAGTAAGGGTTTGCCATGCACTTGCCTATCTGAATGAAGGCATTATATTCTAAATTTATTTCCCATGTATTTTTTTTCTAAAACCTCAAAATATTTCTAGCCAAATATTTGATTGAATGCCAAGAAACCATGAACACAAATATCTAATTCATGTAATTAACTCACAGGCAGTATTCTTTCAAGAAATGACATGCAAGTTCTGTGTAAAAAGGATTAAGTAATTTAAACACAAAATCCCTAATAGAAGTAGTTAAGGTATTCCAACTTTTAAATGTGTTAGTTACTTAAAACCAATTTAAACTGAGATATAAAGATTAACATTCCCATTATGTAATTTAAAAAAGAAACAATAAGGATCATATCCACAAGAATGTTAAAGAAAGACCTTTTATTTTACTCATGAAAGACACCTGTTCATTTTGCTTTAACAATGAAACATCTGTTTTTCAACTAGTATCTATAATCTAGTAACATCTCAGAAAATAACAAAAAAGAAAACAACATTATCAAGATACAAGACATATTGTCTTTCCATTCTGGAAAGACAAGGAACATCTTTCTATACTAGTCTGTTACCCCAAGAAAATGAATATATGATGACTCACAATTTTGAAGAAGTAAACTAATCCTATACATTGATTAATGCACATTTGGAAAATGTGTAAGAATATAACACTTATTAGTCACCTGAAAACGTTAACACTGCTGTAACAAATGTTGAGTTCTGTTGCCTTACTTAATAAAACTATAATTCTGAGGCAGAGTCCAAAGTCAGTGGGTGAAGATAATAAAGTATAAAATTAGCAGTGAAATAGAGAGTCCCCCCCATACGTAGCAATTGGTAGAACGAAATAGGAAACGATTTCGTGTTTTCTTTTCCCAGAATCTAAATTTTTACAATCGAACCTAGTCTGTGTTCCCTTGATAAGATGTAGAAGTGCAGAGATGTGGTTGAAACAGAGCTGGTCACACCAATTCTACCAAAAAATAATATGACCCAGAGCCCTCCTCAATGGATTGAGAAGATTGTTCACAACGCCCTGACTGGACATGTAAATAGTCCTTAGGAATTTGCAAAATAATGGCTGAAAATTAACAAATACTTAGAAATAAACACCTCTTCAGCTATAGTTTATAAAGTTAGTCAGAAATGATAAAACAATAATTTTTGTTAGATTGGCTTTCTGTAGTAAATATAAAGATTTTGGAACAATATTTTTCTACTTTATTTAAATATAAAGATACATTAATTTAATCAATACATGAGATTATATCATCTCAACACACGTGGCATAGTGTTAATACAGCATTTTCATAAATGTTAATACAGCTACTCAGCAATTGTAAAGAATGGCAAACTTTGAAGGAAATTAAATAAATCACATGGTATCTCCAGCTCCTTCCATCTCTATGTAAAGAAGCCTACCAAGTTATAAAAAACACACATACACACTCTCACAAAATCTAGCCAAACACAAAATAAGTAATAAAAACGTTTACACAGGCCTTAAGTAGGCAAGGCTAATAATAACTCAACAATAGAGTAAGCGTTCCAAAATGGAAAATAATCCAAACATTCTTTATATTTGATATTTTAATTTATCTTTCACTGTTTGATGTTATAAAATATATGAAATTGCATAGTATATAGGATACTCTATAAAATGAGAAGTGATTTCTTATATGAAGAAGTCTGCTGATTGGAGACTACATAAACTCCAAAGGATGACTACATTTTACAGTCCTCTTATACTAAAATAACAGAGGCCTTAGGCTCTTTAATTCTATAGCAATCCTGTGGCAAGAAAGGCTAATCTTCTAACAAACAAAAGGACAATACTTTTGTGTAGCACTGGCATAGATGTCCATAGCGAGTGAAAATAAATTAAAATTACAAGTGTTTCAAACTTTACTTATGTCAATTGAAAGTGAGAAGTGGACTAGGGAGAGTTCATAAAAACCCGAAAGCAAGATTTTCTAAATAAAACTTGACTTCAAAATTTATCAAAATGATTGTGTTTAACAACTAAGAACACATTATATAATTTACACAATAAATATTCCATAGTAGCAATTAAGATAACACAGTAATTTCTACTTTTGTTGTTAATTTTATTTCAAAGCCACTAGATGGCTAACAAGCATAGATATATAGGTTCGCATGTATGTGTTCATGTTTTCTTACATACCACACATATAATGTGGTTTTCAAAATTTCTGCTTGAGCAAATTCATATGAACAAATGGCCAATATAAAGATTATATGCAAAAATTGCTTGTAAAATTTTAGTTTGTTTTAATCTGAAAAAAAAAGTTTAGAAATATAGGCTGCTATTTTTTTGTTGTTGCCATAAAGATTGTTTTGCAAAGCTGATCATTTCCAAAAGTACTTGAGCTGAAAATAAAAGATGCCTAATCAGAGAGCTAAACACAAAGAAAGTAAGTTAAAGATTTCAAATCTCAACTTCAATCTTAATTTTTAACTTAATTTTACATAAATTACATATGTCTTTCATAATTCAGTTTCTTCAGCTTTCAAAAGGTCATATTAATTTTACTGATTGCCACTTGTGAAGATAATTTTGTCATTTCAAGTCAAAGCGTTTCGATATAAATCTTGAACATTCACTGTAAAACTTAATGAATACTATCACTGAGTATAAAAGTTCTTATTTTACATAGAAGTTTTAATCCATATTTAATTATAATTAATAATATTAATAATAACAATAATATATCCATATGCTTTTCCCAAAACTTTTAGGCCAGATTTATTTTGGAATGAAGGATTTTTAATATTTGAAACAGTTAAATGGTGCATATGCCATACCTCATGTCATATTTCCTCAGGAGTCTGGGACTATAATTCATAACGAAACTCATCAAAATGCCTGCAGAGAAAAAATATATTATTTACCCCATATCACTCACACCTATTATTTTCAAAGTATTTGGATTTCAGAATTGTGAACCCACAATATTTACCATTTCTACACACTGCTATTTTTTTAATGCCCGTTTAATCTACAAAACGATCTTGAATGCTGGCATTACTAGCTCCACTTCGTAAATGAGGAAATTGAGTTTCAGACAGAATAACCAACTTGTTGATTCAAAGCCACATTTGACTGATTCCAACCATGTGATCCTTCTACAAAGACCTGCTGCTGTGAAAAATGAGCATTAAGGGATAATGTATATGTGAGAGACATTAATGGGCCTTTTTATGCTGAAAGAAGAAAATCCCCACACCTCTCCCCACATTTATATATTACTAGGAAAAAAAAGTCACCATGTTTGTAGAAAATATTGTAACTGTGATAAAAGTACAAAATGTTTCTTTCCTTCTTTGTTTCTTTTCTTTTTTTTTTTTTTTTTTTTTTTCAGTGAGGCATCCACTCTCCTCTTCTGGAGAGTATGTGCTCTGTTCTTGGAAAATGCAAAATTTGATTCAAAATCCGAATTTTCTTAATAAAACACTTGAAATCTCAGTAAGAAAATGCTTAACAAGGAAAGTCGTATGTTGTAACAGAAATTTGGAGCTAGATTCAGGTGAGATTAATCTCAACCTGCTAGCCACATAACGATAAACAATCCCTAAACCTCAGTTTCTTAACATAAAAAGCTGGGATAACAATCAAAATCCAAAAAGGCTTTTGTGAAGTATAAGATAGGTGCTTAGTAAATAGTCAGTATTCAGTAAAGAATAATCATGGCAAGTCTCATCTCATAAATGAGGAAGAAGCAACATTAAATTAGGTGACTTTTCCAAATCAAGTAGATCTCAAATCATCTGACATCCAATACAACTGTGTAAAAAAAAAGGACATATAGAGTAAGAAATAAAAAGTTAATACTTCCTTAAAATTATTAATATATATTTTCACTTTATTTTTCTTAAAAAAAAAAAACAGTAATTATGTTAAGAAAGACTTCAGCGTCTCTCATGAGGTTGCAATCCAGCTACCTGTCTTCTTGAGCTGCAGTCATCTCAAGGTTCACCTGGGTCCAAAGGATCAGCTTCCAAGCCCATTCTTGCGGTTGTTGGCAGGCCTCAGTTTCTTACCATCTGTTGAACTGAGAGGCTCAGTTCCTCTCCGACTGTTGGCAAAAGGCCTTCCTCAGTTTCTGGCCATATGGACCTTTCCATAAGTCCACAGGGCAGCTCACAACATAGAAACTGGCTTCCTCCCATGTAAGTGATCTGAGAAAGAACAAGAAATGGGAGAGAGAGAGTGCTCACGCTGGGAGTGTGATGGTGATACCACAGCTCACTGTAGCCTGGAACTCCTGGGCTCAATTAATCCTCCTGCCTCAGTCTCCCTAGTAGCTGGGACTACAAGCATGTGCCACCACACCTGGCTACCACAATCTTATATAACCTAAACATGTAAGCGACATACCATCATTTCCACAATGAGCTACTGGTTACCTGACTGACTCTGGTACAAGCGAAATGGGACTACAAAAGGACATGAATTCCAGGAGGCAGGAATTTCTGGATTTATCTTGAAAGGTGGATACCTCACAAAAATTTTGAGAGTGCTCAACTAAAAATATTATTTTTATATTTGGGGATCAAATGTGTATGCTGAGATAGTGTATAAAATGCTTACAAAAGTAAGCCATTTATTCATTTATTGGTATCCAATAAATAATTCACAATAATTTTTGAGTGACATCATATTAAGTAAGAAATTCAGCTATTAAAAAATTTCCTAGTTTGCTCACTATTTTGCTACTATTAAATGAAAATAATGATAAAAATTGAAATACGGAGTTATTGCCATAAGTTTTTAAACAAGCCAAAATTAGAAATAATTTTATTCTTTTATCTTTTGACATTTTCAACCTATAGTTTTCAATCTACAGTTAACTAAGAGATTGGTTTTAAGCTATTTCTATCTTGTGATGGAGCATTTTCCATGATGTTACACACAAAAGCTATAATAAATTGCAGGGCTTTCCTCTCACATAACTTGCAAGGCAAGTGATCAAGTAAATGAAGGACTAAGTGAGAGTACCAATATTAATTCATGTGCTGTATGCATTGTTAAAGCTTCATTTTTTTCTACTTTTTTACCAAAACAATCACATAAATAGAATTTCAAATATTTTTTGATATGCTAACAGACCATCTTGCACACTTCCCTCCATATTATTTTGGTGACTGCTAATGTAATGAACCCAAAATTTATCTCTATATGTCCTTGACTTGTCAATTGGTAGAATTTTTTTTTTTTTTTTTCATTTCTGGCTCAAAAGCAGCAGTAAAATGTCAGTAAAAACTTCTTTGAAATAATTCAATTACTTCTGCCATTTATCTAACCTTTCCAAAACAAATGAACCTACCAAAAACAAAAATAATAGCAACAACACCACAAACCTCAGAATTCTGTTGTCACTACTCAAATAAACTCAGCTACAAAGACAATCGGGATCTGCAAAAAAGGCAGAAGAAAATGTAGGTAGAAGAGGAAAAGGTGTAGTTAAGGCATAGTGAAATAACCTCGGTTAGGGCAGGCATCAGGGGAGGCCTGGAGTCAGCACTCTAAATCCGTGGTTCTCAATCTTGACTGCCTATGAGAATCATTCGCTGAGCTTTTAAAAATTCCACTGTGCGGGAGTTGAACAATGAGAATCCATGGACACAGGGAGGGGAACATCACACACCCTGGCCTGGCTGGGGAGCTAGAGGAAGGATAGCATTAGGAGAAATACCTAATGTAGGTGACGGGTTGATGGGTGCAGCAAACCACCATGGCACGTATATACCTATATAACAAACCTGCACTTTCTGCACATGTACCCCAGAACTTAAAGTATAATAATAAAAAAAAAAAAATTCCACTTTGCATGCTACAGTGCATATCAAATTAATGAGAATGTCTGAGTCTGAGAGCAGACATAAAGAGTTTATAAACCTTCCTGGGTGATTCCAACGTAGACCCAAATTCAAGAACCAGTGCTCTAAGTCATAGAGAAACAGACTTGACCCTGATAAATGATTTCTCTGTTGGATATAGTTCAATGGCTGGCATTTATAAGTAGCAAGATGCTCAGAGGCAGGATAATAGTACAGCAGATAGTCTTTGAAAGGAACACCAGGCATGGTAGAAGTAAAACAATGAAGGAAATCCAACTTTGGGGATTAGGACTTTGTATGACATTAGGCCATGATTACATTGCTATAAATATCTGAGACTGAGAAACTAATAAAGAGAAGAGGTTTAACTGGCTCACAATTCTGCAGGATGTACACGTATGGCACCAGCATCTGCTTGGCTTCTGATGAGGGTCTCAGAAAGCTTACAATCATGGTGGAAGAAAAAGGAGGAGCAGGCATGTCACATGATGAAAGCAGGAGCAAGAGAGAGTGGAGGGGGAGGTGCGACACACTTCTAAATGACCAGATCTCATAAGAACTCACACTATCCTGAAGACAGCACCAGGCCATAAGAGATCCAACCCCATGACCGAAACACTTTTCACCAGGCCCCATCTCCAGCATTGCTGATTACAATTCAACATGAAATTTGGATATTAACAAACATTCAAGCTATATCAGATTTTAGGTGAACCTGGTAGGTTTTCAAGAGTCTGAACACACTAGATAATGGTCTGGACCTCAGTCTCAGAGAAGAAACCAACATGCAAACCAGGACAGCAAGATAGCAAGCTCATTCATATCGTCTAGGCAGACATGGTGCTTGCTGACATAATGGGAAAGCTTCAGTTCATTCAGCAAATGGTAACCTGGGGCCACTATGGCAGCCACATACAATTAGTTGTTGAGAGCACCTGGACTGGTCTGATTCCCTACTCACTGCAGAAGTGGGAGTCCTCGTTGCCTATTGTGTTATGAGTGTCAATATATTTTGCAGTTTAACTTCAAGATGGACTAGAGAGCCTGCAGTTGGATTTTGAGGAAGGCATATCTTAGCTTAAAAATGCATTGTTAAAACTTTTCAACAGTACAAAAATCAGAACAGTGTGGATAAATGTATTTTGTATATAATAAAAACCCACTACTTAATACCTTCAAAACACCAAGGATATAAATACTAATTGATAATGATAGAACTGAGCTCTCCTTTCACATTTTGTATGATAAATGTCATAGAAATTGCACAGAAAAGATCAACCAATATAATTCATGCCTGAATAAGAATACCACATATAGGTTTTGGGATGTGTGGTTTCTAGAAAGGTAAAACTGTAGAAACAAACTACATAATGAGATATGCCAGCTATACCCCGGAAGTCTCAGCCTGGATGCAAAATAATTAGTTTAAGCACTTATTTTAATTGTTTGTGAGCAAGTTAATTGTTCAAAGTGAGTTCAATTTGCTTGCTCCAGGAAGAGAACACTATTAAAGTTTGGTTGTATAGGAAATATAGTTTCCATTTTGAGTACTGCTGAATATAAAATAATCCAAAATAGCTTATATTCAGTGATTTGTCTTCCTGTTGCTTTTTACATTTTTATTTTTTTGCTTTTTCTTTTTAGTCAAATAATAGGGAGAAGAAACTCATAATTACTGACTGATTACTCTCTTGGACATTTAATGCAATACCTTATTTAATTGAGAACACCTTATGAGGAGATACGCTTTTCTATGGCTACATTACAAATGAGGAAAATTGGGCTCTGGAAATATAAGAGACTTGCCAGAGGTCACACAATAACTGAAGAAAGTCAGTTAGTCTGACTCTAAACCCCATGTTTTTATTTCTCAAATTTCAACTTTTATTTTAGATACAGGTGGTACATGTGCAGACTTGGTACATGGGAACATTGAGTGATACTGATAAATCCCATGATTTTAATCCATTTAGGCTTCTACCTTCCTAGTTATTTGAAGATTTGTTGGTGATTGTCAGAATGTATTTTGTCTGAAGCAAACTCGGCGATTACTTAGCATTAAAAAAAAAAAATTTAAAACCTATCATTTTTAATATATTCATTTAAATGTTGCAACATAATTAGATTTCTTAAAAATAACAATAATTGGGCCAGATGCAGTGGTTCATGCCAGAAATCCTAGCACTTTGGGAGGCCAAGGCAGGTCACTTGAGGTCAGGAGTTCAAGATAAGCCTGGTCAACATGGCGAAACCCCCATCTCTTAAAAAAAAAAATGCAAACTACAAAAATTAGCCAGGCATGGTGGTGCATGCCTTTAGTCCCAGCTACTCTGGAGGCTGAGGTAGGAGGATCTCTTGAACCTGGGAGGCAGAGGTTGCAGTGAGCTAAGATTCTAGGACTGCTCTCCAACCTGGATGACAGAGCGAGACTCTGTCTCAATAAAAAATAAATAAATAACAGTTACTTATCATAATTTTATCCCTATATTAAAATATAGAATGTAACTTATTGATGTTTTCCACTGCTTAGAAATTCTTCACCTATAAGTTTGGTGATTTTTCACACTAAAAATATTTAAAAATAAATAAATAAAATATTGAAAGTAATGGCAAAAACTACAATTACTTTTGCATCAACCTACTATTTATGAAAAGGGGCACTATTCTCATTTTTCAAGAGAATAAAAAATTGCCAATCAAATGATCTTTCTTCTAGTAAAATGTCTTGTATAAGTACAATAAACATTTTAAGTAGCTTGGCTGCTGTGATCTCTGATAAATCACTCTGAGACACAAAGAGGTAAGTATAAAATTTAACAAAAATTCCACTCACCATATGATTCTGAATTAACTTAATGTACATAAAGCTTATGGATATTGTTCCCAAGTGAAAGATAATTCTTTATCAAATTGTACATAATCTATTTTCTTAAGATGTATATAATTAACATGAAATTTAGATACTGTGTAGAACACAAAACCACCACTTACGAAAGACTGTAAAGACAAGTAATAGAATAAAGTGGCCAATGTGGTTGGAAAGCTTTTACAAGGTCAGAATTGCTAACTAGATGAAATAATCTGAGATGTCACAGATAAGATTTAAATTAACATTTATTAACAACTCTTAGTGTACTCTTATTTATAACAATACTATAAACATATTTTAAAATGCATTTTCATTTCCTATAAATAATTAAATATTGAGAGGAAGTTTGTTCATGAATAAACAGGGTTTATTTTAATAATACCGTGCAATTAAAAAACTGTAACACATTAGTGACTTGCTGCTAACACACTTTAGAAAACTAAGTGTAATTTTCTTAAAATATGAACCCATAACAAACTAATATTTAATTATAGAATACTGAATTCAGTTGCCTTTCTGTATCCCTCGGTTCTACATCCATGTACTCAACCAATGGCAGATCAAAAATATGTGAGGGAAAAAAAAAAAAAGGATGGTTGCATCTGTACTGGACATGCACAGATTTTTTTCCTTGTCATTATTCCCTAAACACTACAGCATAACAACTATTTACACACCATTCATATTTCATTAGGTATCATAAATAATCTAAGGATGATTTAAAGTATATGGGAGGATATGCATAGGTTTTATGAAAATACTGCTCCATTTTATGCAAGGAATTTGAGCATCTATGGATTTTGGTATCTAGGCTGGGTTATGGAACTGATACCTTACTAATACAGAGGGACAACTGTGTTTTACTTTTTGGGATCACCTAGTTTTTTACAGCATTGCCAAATTAAAATAATTTTTCACATCAAGTAACAAAATTCAAAATGTAAATGCATTTTCTATGTTACATAAAGTGTTCCAGACTTAATTTCATAAATTTTGTCCCTATTTTTGAATATTATTCTTAACTAAAATTAATACCCAATGTTATTTAATTCTGATGTTTCTAAATGAATAAAATTCAGAAACAGAATGAAGGGAATATTGCCATGATTTTTTTCAAAATAGTTTTTTAGATCATTTTTGTAACCATATAACTATATGCATATTGTGTACCTAAATGAACTTTACATGAAAAGGACCAAAAACACCTTTCATAAATGCAAATAATGTCCTCAAACAATTACTTAAAAGTCCATGCTCAATAAATATAATGATAACCAGAAGTCAAAGACATATTTTCTGATTATTAAGTCATCACAATAAATAAAATTACCTGACTCAACCAGAAGTAAGTATAATTATTCACTACATATTTTTACCTTCGAATGTCTATTGTTACTAGTAAGAATATTAGAATTGAGTTACAAATCATTTAAAAATCAGTTTATAGGGAAAACATTTTAGATATTTGTTCATCTAAAGATATTACAAAGAAAAATAAATGTCCATACTTAAGGAAGTTGCTTCTTATAAAAGTATACATTTAAATTGGTCAAAGTTGAAATACTCTATAAGGTTAAATCCTTTTCTATATTTTCAATTAAATAATACATTTAACTTAATCACTATTGGCCTTTCTTGAATGCTTACTTGTTTCAAGAACTATAGGAAATAAGCACCTTATATTCACTATCTCATTACCTAATGTAGATCTTTCAACAGCATGAGGTACAGAGACTTTTGTTATCTGTATTTTAGAGATGAGAAAATTGAAAATGAGAGAAATTATGAATTCTGCCAAGTTAGATGAGGCAAAAAAGTGAAAGCCAGCATTGAAATTCTTACCTTATTCCAAAGCCCACATCCTTTAATTCTACACTATGCTGCCACTTAGAACACAAATTGGTAAAATTATCTTCTAGTTCAATTGAAAATTACATAGTAAAGATTTCTACTTCATAGGATACAGAAATAGAATACTGCTGATAAGTAGTAAAAGAAAAGTGACTAAGGTCTGAGTAATAAGAGAAACAACATTGCTCTGTGAGGATAGACTAAAGCGTAGAATAAAGGCAGAGGAAGAATGACTACTAAAATAACCTAGGTGGAAGCTGATGGAAGTCAAAAGCAGAGTTGTGATCATAGAAAAAGGGATGAGAGAAAAAGACATATGCACACGTATATTTATTGCAGCACTATTTACAATAGCAAAGAATCAACCCAAATGTCCATCAGTGATAGACTGGATAAAAAAATTGTGGTACATATATACTATGGAATACTACTATGCAGCCATAAAAAGGAATGAGATCATGTCCTTTGCAGGGACAAGGATGAAGCGGGAAGCCATCATTCTCAGCAAACTAACATAGGAACAGAAAACCAAATACCACATGTTCTCACTCATAAATGGGGGTTGAATATTGAGAAAACATGGATGCAGAGATGGGAACAACACACACCAGGGCCTATTGCAGGGAGTAGGGTTGAAGGGAGGGAACTTAGAGGACGGGTCAACAGGTGCAAGAAACCACCATGGCACACATATACCTATGGAACAAACCTGCACGTTCTGTACATATATCCCGTTTTTTTTTGTTTGTTTGTTTTTGTTTTTGTTTTTTACAAAAAATAAAAAAAAAAATTTAAAAATTCCAACCAATTTTGCAAGTCCAACATTGCAACAAGAATTTATATTGCCGTCTTGAAAACAAAGATAGTCTAGAGGCAGAATTCCTTCCTCCTAGTGGCCTCAGTCTTTTCTCTTAAAGCCTTCAACTGATTGGATGAGGCCCACAGACATTATGGAGTGTAATCTGCTTTACTCAGAACGTCTACTGATTTAAATGTTAATCAAGTCTTAAAAAATACTTTCATAACAACATGTAGACTGATATTTGACCAAACGACTGGGCATCATAGCCTAACCAAGTTGACACATAAAATTGACCATCTCATCATCCTTCTAGTCCCACTCATTAGTTTACTGATGTTCATGTTGCTTTCACTCTAAAGGCAAATGATTAATTATAAGTCCAGTTATGCTTCCCTTGGCTTTTTAACAAGCCAGAAAAAAAGCAATAACTTAATAGAGTGCATTATTATTATTATTTTCTTTTTTATTATTATTTTTTCTTTTCTTTTTTGAGACAGAGTCTCGCTCTCTCGCCCAGGCTGGAGTGCAGTGGCGCGATCTCCGCTCACTGCAAGTTCCGCCTCCCGGGTTCACCCCATTCTCCTGTCTCAGCCTCCCCAGTAGCTGGGACTACAAGCGCCCGCCTGTCACCACGCCCGGCTAATTTTTTTGTATTTTTTTTTTAGTAGAGACTGGGTTTCACCGTGTTAGTCAGGATGGTCTCGATCTCCTGACCTCGTGATCCACCCGCGTCGGCCTCCCAAAGTGCTAGGATTACAGGCATGAGCCACCTGGCCCCGGTCTAGTGCATTCTTTTTGACTGGGGCCAAGGCATCAAGTCAGACCTGTCAGAACAAGTGCATATTTAGTGTTTTCTATTTACATAATTGGTACACCAATATTTACCTGAGATTCAATAGAATTCTACTTGTAAGCCAACTACTTATGTGAAAATCATGGATTCTATAAAATAGTTTGTTGAAGATACCATAATTTTAGGAATGTGTATGTTAACGGTAGTATTCTGGCATAAAGAAGCCACAAATATAATTTTTTTAGAAATATAATTATTTTTTTCTCTGTAGCAATTTATGGCCAAAAAAAAAAAAAACAACAACAACAAATTTTCTTTTATGTTAGTCAAGTTCTCAAATCAATTTGCTTAACAAATTGAGATTAAAGAAGCTCAATATAAAATTATAACTAAACTGAAATTATATAATCAGATTCTACTCTTGTGTAGAATTTTCTACAATCTTTAATAATATGATTTTGCAAATATTTAAAATAAGGAAAGCATAATTTCACTAAAACATCTTTGAGAAAACAATTTGAAATAATAATATCCACACTTTCTCGGGAATATTTTTCTTTTTTATTATGAAAATTTACAAACTTTTATATCAGTTTTAAAAAGGTTACAGTAAACACCTGCATTAGTCAAGCTTCTCCAGAGGGACCGAAAAAATGGGATACAGAAAGAGAGAGAGAGAGGGAATTTATTAGGAGAATTAGTTCATGTGATTATGGAGGCTGAGAAGTTCCCACTCTAGGCCATCTGCAAGCTGGAGACCCAGATGTCAGTTGTGGCTCAGTTCAAGCCACAAGCCTCAGAACCTGGAAAGTCGATGGTATAACTCCCAGTCTGAGGATAAAGACATGAGAGCCCAGGGGCCCACTGGTCCAAGTCCCAGAGTCCCAAGGCCAGAGAGGCTGGAGTTCTAATGTCCATGGACAAAAGAAGTATGTCCAGCTCCAGAAGAGAGAGACAAGAATTTTTGCCTTTTCTTTGCCTTCTTGATCTATCCAGGCCCCCAGCTGACTGAATGGCCATATTGAGAGCAATCTTCCCCACCCATGACTAGCATGCCAATCTCCTCTGGAAACACCCTCACAGACACATCCAAAAATACTGCTTTATCAGCTCTCTAGGTATTACTTAATCCAGTCAAGCTGACACATAAAATGAACTATCACAACAGCATAAACATTTTAACATGTATATTATTAACTAAAATTTTCAATGTTTGTTTATAGTTCTTTTTTAGGTAAAATTTATATACAATTAAATGCACAAATGTTAATTACATCCTTCTACAACTTTTGTCAAATGCATACAACTATGTAATATAAATAGCTTTTAAACATAGCCGTTCATTGGATAAGTTCCCTCATGCCCCTTGCCACTCCGTCTTTGCCTGTACTTCGTAGTACACAAACACTATTCTGATTTCCCCCCACCATAGATTAATTTTGCCTGTTATAAAACTACCTGTAATTAGAATCATTCAGTTTGTGCTCTTTTGTACAAGGCTTCCATCACTCATGTTGTCCAAAAGACCACCAGGATGGCTAAATAGTAGAAAGGAGAGCTTTGTTGGTGATAATAATTTGCAATCTGGGAAAAGAAAGTCTCTACCATGGGCTGAAGGTGTTTCCTCTTTTAAGAGGGAAAGGGCAGATTGGGTTTTATGCCTCACAGGGCCTATATCAGATAATAAAGTCATACATATTCAGCATGTTTGGGGGGAAAGTTACACATATTTATGATGGGGTCCTGCAAATGTGCAAACATATATGTAACATAAACATCCCTTGTTCACCTAGGGGTGGGGTTTTAACATTACAGTGGGGTGGAATTTGGCTCTTTACATCAAAAGGTGAACTACAGGACACAAAGACAGTTTGTGCACAGTCTCTATAAGCTGACTGAACAGGCTTAACGTCTGCAGTTGCTTATTAGAAAAGAGCACAAGGCAGGTCCTCTGTCCAATCAGAGTTTTAGTAGTCTGGGTTCTAAGTCAGAGTTGGGGGTATCTGATAGCTTCTGTTTTTAGGGAGTTTGGTAAGAAAGGCTTTTTTTTCTTGTAGTTATAGGAATTTAGGAAGTTATCATGCAAGCTGAGACCTGAACCCTCAACCTGTAGGTAACTTGAGTTTTCTTAACCATAGGATCTGTCTTAGTTGGTAAAGGGGCATCTATTTTGGTATTTCATATCATATTTAGCATATCTTGGGAAAATTTGGACTGCACATCTATTTATGTGTGTGGTGTCTTCTGTCAGGTTTTTGGCATTGTGTCAAGTGTATTTCTTATGGTTTACCACGTATGAATTATAAAACACCATGTATTAACTCACATAATAATTGTGAGCACCTGCAGTAGATGAATCAATGTATTTACTCTTTAAGTGTATTCAGTGACTATATATTTGAGTGTTTATAGTTTAGTAAGAGAGACATCAGAAAGCCAGCTATATCAATTCCATTTGAAAAAGTTAGCATGGATTACTATTAGAGGAAAAATATATACAATTCACCTAATTTAAGGGATCAGAGTTGTCTACTTGTCTGTTCTAAAATAAAAATAATGAATTGTTTTATTTCTTAATATACATACCTGAAATGACCAATGACAACATCATAAGAAAAAGATAGACACATTATTATTCATTATTTTAACAACTATTCAGGAGTTTTCTAAAATCATACTACACCAAAAATAAATTTTATGAATTCAGTTAATTTTAAATAAGTGGAAAGTGGATTACTAGAAAGCAATCATGAAATCCTCTGTATTAGTTTGTTCTCACATTGCTATAAAGAACTACCTGAGACTGGGTAATTCATGAAGAAAAGAGGTTTAATTGACTCACAGTACCACATGGCTGAGAAGACCTCAGAAAATATACAATCATGGCAGAAGATACAGGGGAAGCAAGGCACGTCTTCATAAGGCAGCAAGAGAACGAGAGAAAAGGAGGAAGTGCCACACACTTAACAACCAGATCTCAGAGAACTCTATCACGAGAACTGCAACGGGGCAGTCTGCCCCATGACTCAATCACCTCCCACTAGGCCCCTCCCCTGACACATGGGGATTACAATTCGACATGGCATTTGAGTGGGGACACAGAGCCAAATCAAATCATCTGCCTTACTTGCCCCTTTTATAAATGGTTTATAAAATGCCCCTTTTATAAGTTGTCTGTAAATGTCCTTTTTATAATTAGTTTTCATTTCACACAATAAATATCTGACTGAAGTACATTTTAATCAGATCCAAGAAAAGATTACATTTTAAATGATGACTAAGAAATTACCCAGTTTATACCTAAGATTACCCAGGATTTTCAGAAAATATTATATTTAAAATCATGACTAAGAAATTACCCAATTTATATGATAGCCAATCTGTTATAAAGTGATAACAGTTGCTGGGATAAGAGCATATCAGAGATTCATCAGTCTGGGAGAGATCAATACAATATTTATTCACACTCACATCAAAATAAGACCTAGGGTTTTGTTTCAAAGATATAGCAATTTTATATTTTAAAAATGATTTACATTTAAGCAATCATTTTTAAGTTTTTATATGAAAGAGTAAAGACAAAAATGATTGAATGTGTCATTTAAAGAAATCAAAATGTGTACAAGACTGCAAATCTCAGAGCTGACAAAACTGTCAAGCTGGAAGCATAATGTAACAGATTGCATATTATCTCTCACTTCTCTCTAAGCATTAATAATAATTTCAAGCGTAGAGAATAAGATGATTAAAAACCATAAAATAGCTATCTGAAAGAAAATACAAATGTTGCCTCAAATGTACATAACATTTAGACATATCAAAACATTACATGAGAAAAACACACTAACAATGTTGGCTCAAAAATTAAAGAATCCTATTATAATTGCATGACTCTCTTTGTTGTTATACTTAGAGTTGATCAATGCAATTCCTATGGCCATGTATGAAATTTATAACATATGCTCATTAATTTATGTATAAATAAATTTAGCATCAACTGTATGTGAGGCACCACATTAGGCACTTGCAATGTACCAGTGAAAAATTCAGAACTTACATTTATTAATAATAACTGATAAAATAAAACAAAACCAATAAATAAATTATGTAGCATGTTGTAGGTCCATTGTTTTCGACTGAGTTCCTGCACTAGGACTCAACAGAACAGATGAAACCAAAATGGTGTCATTCTTATTAAATGCCACATGATCAAACTTTAAGGAAGCAGATAGATCCTAAAACAGACCAGTTTTTCCTAAAAACAAGATTCCGGTCTACCTGAATTAGTGTAATAAGGAAGACCCCTCTACTTTCACCTTTTAAAAAAATTAACTTGACCTAACGTGATGTTAACTGATCAGTCTCTTTTTTCATTCTCTTTTCTTGTTTCCACCCTACAAAACTCACCGTTCTGCCTGGCCCTTTGGTTGCTCTTATTCTATTTTGTAAAATAGAGGCTGCTCCCATTTGTGATTCATGAATAAAAACCCCATTAGATCTATAACTAAATTTGTTGTAATTTTGTCTTTTGATAATGTTGCAAGGTGACCAGGAATGTCAGGTGGGGTGTTAGGGCAATAATGCAATTTTAAAAGCATGCTCAGGGTAGCCCCCGTTGAGATGATGACACTGAAGCAACAAAAATAAATTGAGAGAGCAAGTCTATATAATAACTAGAAGATAATTTAGGCAAAAAGAACAGCCACTGCAAAGGCCCTAAGGCAAAGAGGCCAATATAGCTAGAACAGCCTGAGTGAGGGGAAGAAAAGTTAGAAATATAGAAGAGATGTGAGGGAGCCAGCACATGAATTGTATTGTAGCTTGTATTAAGACATTGGCTCTGACTGTGAGTAAAATTGGGAGACAGGCTTTTGCACAAAAGCATGACTATAATAGTTGGGGAAGGATTAAGTGGCATTTGTAAGAGAAAGAAAAAAATCAGAAGTGACTCCAAGTTGTTTTTTATCTGAACATTGAAGCATGGATTTCCAGGTTAACCCTACATCCTGGTTTCCTCCATCCCAACTTGTGCCTTCTAATATAGTATGCCTTTTACTTTGAAAGCAACTAGTTTAAATGACAAATTATATGGTTGTCCTATGGTCACTGAAATGAGGGATACTGGAGGAAACAGAATTTTGAGGGAAGATCTGCAGTTAAGTTTGAGAAATAATTAGTTTGATTTGTCTACAGGAAATGCTAATGGAAGGTTGACTAGGCAGTTACATATGAGAGTTTTAATATCTCATATCTCATACCATCTCATTTGGTACTCATTAGCACATGGATGACATTTAAAGCTGTGAAACTACATCAGATCTTCAAAAAATTGGAAGACAGATAGAAAGAAAAGAGGGCCAAAGACTGAGTCTAGTGATACGAGCATTAAAGAGTGAGCGAATCAGCAAAGAAACGACCATCAAAGAAACAAAGACTCAGTTGCAATGAGGTGGGAAGAAAACCAAGAAAATGTCACAGTCTGGGAAACAATGTGAAAAAATTAGAATAAGAAGGAGACTATGTGTTCTAGGTATAGGTTGGTGTGACTAAAACCACCTTGAAACTTAGATAGTTAAGACAACAATTATTTTATTAATATGTCATTATTTTTGTGAGTCAGAAAATAAGGTAGGAAGCACCAAGAGGATTTTTTTTTCTCCTCATTACATTGACTGGGGTCCTTAGTGGTATTCAGCTAGTGGGTGGCTACTTTGGAGGGTCCAATACAGTTTCCTTCACATTTCTGGTTTCTCAGCAGTGATGTCTAGAAGGCTGAGCTCAACTAGGACTGTCTACCAAAGCACCTATAAATGACATCTCCAAATCTCGGCATAATCAGTCTTATTACATACTGGCTTAGGGCTTTGACAATGAATGTGTTCTTTATGACAAGACATAAACACTGCCTCTGCCTTAAGATTTGGGTCCAGAAACTGGCAGTGTGTCCTCTACCATACAGGAGAGGGTCTATAGACCTTGACTCTCACTGAAAGGAGTGTAAAAGAATTTATGATTACTTTTAATCTATTGTAGAGTGAGTAAATGTGAGTTTTGGGTGACAGCCAAATAATATGAGGATTGAGAATTGACAATTGAATTTCATAACATGAAGATCATTGGTTTCTTTGTAAAATAAGTTTCAGTGGCATGATGATGATGAAAGCTTGATTGGAATGGATTTAAAATAGAATAAGAAAGCAAAACACAATAGATGGGTTCTCTCTTCACCCGATGATAAGACTGAGCACATCTGAAAATACCATTGCAACTTAAATCATTGCAAATACATTTCTAATGCCAAAAAGTATTTTAGAGTAATAAACATTTATCTTAAAACCCAAATAAAGCCTCTTTAAGTTTTTATCATCTTTCATTCCCTTTTAGCTACATCATTAATGTAGTAATGTTGGAACTGTCTTATAATAATGGAATATTAACTTTTTTCATAAGTTAAGCAAATACTTTGTTTTTATATGTGTTCACGTTCTTAGTAGAACCTAGCTCAAACCAGACATTAGAGAGTAAAAATGGAAAAGCAAAAACCATCCTTTTCCTAGTCCAACTAAAGCATATTTTATGTTTTGTCTTATCTTAGTTTGTATTAATTTTGTAATTTTAATTTTAGTTTTAATTGTAATTTTTGTAATTTTAAAATGTAGCTTTTGCTATTGAATTTACAGTTTTTAAATAAGTTCATTTTTTTTTTTTTTCATTTAGGAACTAGTTAGAAAATAACAGTAATGAGTAAGCCATTTAGGGGCAAAAATGCATGACTTCAAAACCCTGATGTTATGACACTTAGATTTTGAGTATTTTAATTTGTTAAAACATCACAGTTTGATCAAATGCTTTAATTAAAAAATTGTATCATACTGTTTGAATAATATTGCTGTAAATTGTGTGCCATAAATATTTAATACTAAGTATGAATATTTAATTAAATTCCCAATGGCAATATTTCAAAACTAACAGATTTGAATTGAAAAAACCAGTATTTTCATTGCATGGGTTATTATAAATATTAAAATCTATAAAAGAAATTTGGGTATAATATATAGTCCAAAGAACACATACTAACTAAATAAGGTGTTTCTTGAAGCCAAAGAAATATATCCCATACATTTCAGGTGATGTAATTAATTTAGATGATGGAGAATGGAGAGCTCACCTTTAATTGCAGGCACTCATTTCCCCTAATTAGAATTTTCTCTAGCTCTTTGCTTTTGTTACTTTTACTTAAATAATTTATGCCTTAAAATTGTCACAACATATATTGGTTAAATTATGTTATCAACTTGGTCTTAAATAAAGTTGGGCAATTCATTTATTACTAAGTGGTGAAATATCACAGGAGAGTTTACAAAAAGTCATGTAAAAGATTGGAAAGAATCTTATATTTATTTCAAATTGAAAGATTTTCAGGGAAGAAACATGTATCTAAAAAAGCACTTTTGAGAGCTATATAAATTTGATAAACAAGCACTTATAATTTCCAATAACTGCCATTTTCACTCACCTATACAAGAGAATTAAAGACTATAACACATAAGATACATATTTGAAAGATGTATGAATTAGTATTAACATTTATTTACAGTACTTATGCTCACAAAAATTTTGTAATAAACCAAGGTTATTCATGTTTCTTTAATTGTTCCTCTTATCATCTTCACTGACAATTCATTAACTCTTTTCCTACTCTTATCATTACCTCAAAGCATCTCTGGCTTCTGTTCTCCTTTCAGCTCATCTGCTCTGAATATTCATCTGGATCTGTTGTACCTCTTTCTGTGGAAAATGTCCAGTAGTTTTAATTGTTTTGTTTTGTTTTGTTTTGAATCAGAGTCTCGCTCTGTTCCCCAGGCCAGAGTGCTGTAGTGCGATCTTGGCTCATTGCAACCTCTGCCTCGGCGGTTCACGTGATTCTCAAGTCTCAGCCTCCTGAATAGCAGGGCTTATAAGCATGAGTTGTTAAACTCAGCTAATTTTTGTATTTTTTGGTAAAGACAGGGTTTTGCCATATTGGCTGGGCTGGTCTCGAACTCCTGGCCTCAAGTGATCCACCCGTCTCGGCCTCCCAAGTCTGGTCAGTTATTAACATGTCTTTGTTCATAGCTGATCAGACTGAAAAAGGATGGGTAATTTTATTTACATCAAAGTGTTAGTAATTTGACACTTATTTCTTGCTTGACAGCTAATATTAGTGTTAACCACCATAAGTTGTAACACTGAGATGACCACGCTATACAATATGAGAAGCAGATATTTCTTTCTTTGATTCTTTGTATACAAATTATTAGTGTCCAGGGAACAGATAGATGTTCACAAAAGAGGAATTGTTTTCAGGGAAAGGAATCTCTTTATAAAACTAAGCTTTCATATATTTCTAAATTATCATCATTTACAATTCACCTTAATGAATTTTGCCATATCAGCAAACTGCATGTTCTATTATTTAGTTTTTAAATTTTAAGCCAACTTACTGTTTAACTATAATCCATATGGAAAATAAAATGTATATCACAGTTGTAAATATAAACCAGAGTCATTTGCCGTAAGTAATAGATAAAAATTAGTATCCATTAAAATAAGGTCAGAAATATTAAAATTAAAATATTTATCCATGTTCTATCTAAAACATCACAAACACTAAAAAAAAAGAACAATTCACAGTCTATTATTTAAAATATAAACAATCTTATAGCAGTCCAAAATAGCAAATAAAAAGATCCATTGACATAAATGCTCTTTAAAATTTTTTAATCTCTTTCTGTGAATGTAAAGAAAATTATAGAAAATTATAAATTGACAAGAAAAAAGAGAATGGAAAAGAAGATAATGACAGATACCAAAAAAAGGGATTAGAAGGTATGTAATCCCAGCAATTTGGGAGACTCAGGCGGGTGGATCCCTTAAGCCCAGAAGTTTATGACCAGCCTAGAAATCATGGTAAAAGCCTGTCTCTACAAAAAACACAAAAATTAGTTGAGCGTGGTGGCACGCACTTGCTTTAAAAATATTAATGAAAACACACGTGGGTAAACTTGAGGAAAATTCACAGAAATTAAAACAAAAGGACTCGGTAAAATAGAAAAAAAAGGTAAAGCAAATAAAAACAATTAGAGGATTATTCCAGTAGGGCCCATATCCAAATTATATGAGTTATAACAAGAGAAATTAGGGAATATAGAAAGTGAAAATTGTCAAGGAAATAATTCAAGGAAATAATTCAAGGAAATAACTCTGAGAACATGTGATATTAGATTTTAATGTCCATAGTGCTCTCAAAAATAATATAGCAATATAAAAACACATAAAAGCATATCAACACATTTCAGAGCATAGGGATTCTATAAATTTCAAGAAAGAAGAGGTTAGGGTGCTTTACACTTCTAAAAAGAATTCTAAAAATAAAATACACTTCTAAAAATAAGATAATGAACTAATGGTTTCAAAATTAGGAGAATGTCAAAAGCAATTGTAACAAAAAATTGACACATGGTATCTAGTTAAACTAAAGAGCTTCTGGAAAGCAAAAGAAGTGAACAGACATCCTACAAAATGGGAGAAAATATTTGCAATCTATCTATCTGACAAATGTAGAATATCCAGAATCTACAAAGAACTTAAACAAATTTACAAGAAAAAAACAAACAACCTCAGTAAAAAGTGGGCAAAGGACATGAACAGGTACTTCTCAAAAGAATACATTTATGTGGCTAACAAACATATGAGAAAAAGCTCAATGTCACTGATCATTAGAGAAATGTAAATCAAAACCACAATGAGATATCATCTCACACTAATCAGAATGACAAATATTAAAAAGCCAAGAAACAACAGATGCTGGTGAGGCTGAAGAGAAATAGGAATGCTTTTACACTGTTGGTGGGAATGTAAATTAGTTCAACCATTGTAGAAGACAGTGTGGCGATTTCTCAAAGGTCTAGAACCAGAAATGCCATTTAACCCAGCAATCCCATTATTGGGTATATACCCAAAGGAATATAAATCCTTCAATTACAAAGATACATGCATGTATATGTTTATTACAGCACTATTTACAATAGCAAAGACATGGAATCAACCCCAAATGCCCATCAAGGATAGACTGGATAAAGAAAATATGGTACATATACACCATGGAATACTATGCAGCCATAAAAAAGAACAAGTTCATGTCTTTTGCAGGGACATGATGAAGCTGGAAACCATTATCCTCAGCAAGCTAATGCAGGAACAGAGAGCCAAACACTGCATGTTCTTTCTCATAAGTGGGAGCTGAACAATGAGAACACATGGACACAGGGAAGGAATGACACACACTGGGACCCATCAGGGAATGGGGTTGAGAGGAGTGAGAGCATCAGGATAAATAGCTAATGCAAGCTGGGCTTAATACCACCATGATGGGTTAATAAGCACAGCAAACCACCATGGCACATGTTTACCTATGTTACAAACCTGCACATCCTGCAAAATGTATCCCAGAACTTAAAATAAAATTTCTGAGGAGAAAAATATTTCCAACCTAGAATTCTGTACCCACTTAAAATGTCAATTGAATATGAGGTTAGAATAACGCAAGTCTCTGTGAATAGTCTCAGGAAACTTCTGGAGGTTGAATTTTAGCAAGACAAAATAATTAACCTCAGAAGAAGAAGGTATGGAATATAGGAACCAGGAGATTCAACACAAGAAGGAAGTAAAGTGAAAATGCAAGATCGTATATGACAGCTATGCCCCCAGATTTCGACAGCAATGAACATAAACCAGAGTCACATAACTTAAAAAAGGTGAAGTATAGTGGTTATCAGCAAGATACCTGCTCCCATTGAACTGATTTTTTGCCTCTGGACAGAATTTATGGATAAGCCTAGCCTAGGTTTTTATCTATTCTTGGTTTTTCTTATGTGGTAAAGTTACTGCTGTATCATGCATGTCTGCTGTCTAGATCAGTTGGGTCATTCATTTCACTGCAAATATATTTTAATCTGACATATTCCTGCAATGTAGAGGAGGGCTATAATAAGAATACTCATAATAAGACAATAACTAGAGCCACCCACTCTTTCTTTCTGTAGTTCTGTTGGATGTATTCTACCAGGTCCATACCACAGTGCTGCCCCGTGTGTACTCCAGGCCTCACTCATGACCCTGTCCATTGACTTCCCTAAGGGACTCTTAGACAATCTCAGGAAAACTGAAGCCAGTCTGTTACACAGATAGTCCATTAGCTTATCTTTTCCTGGGAACTTCATCTAATATTTATTAGAAAATAGTAACATCTCATTATATAGATTTGTGTTTACAACTTAATTTTTCAGCCTTTACACACACACACATATATGACACACATGTTTGTTCATGTTTTTTCATATATTTCATTATTTCATATATATACTCACATATATATGTGTGTGTGTGTACCTCCAAATATCTGTGTGATGTATTTCATAATAATAATAAAAAGTATCTAACATTTATTCAGCTTAAACATTATTAGCTTTATATATTTCTAAGTAAGTTCATAGAAAAATAAATCTACATTATTGGTAAGCACTATTATTTATTTAAAAGTGCTTATCTTGACCACTTAAAGATGCCATCAAATCAATTAACACCAGTTTGAATATTTAAATGTCAAATGTCTCATTAACATTGTGTATATATTTCATATTTTAGTCACATATTTACTTTGAACTTTCTTCAAATTAATAACTCATTCATTCAACATTTATTAAGGATCTGTTAGGTGCAGGCAAAGAGGTAGATGCTATGAATACAAAAAGGAATAAAACAAAACCTTATAACTTCCTGCCTTTAAGGAAATTATAATTTAGGAGAAAAGAGAAGTATTTAAATAAATGTGGCAAATTCTAAAAAATGACATTTGAAGCAAGGTTAAAACATAAGTAGAAGCTTTAAGTGGATAAGAAAAGAAAAAATTGTATATACTGAGCCAAAAGAATAGGCAAAGAACAAGAAATTGGTCAATATAAATATTTTTCTACATATATTTCTACATATATTTAATCTACATTAAATTACATATGCAATAATATTTTACATGTACAGACATAAAATAGAAATTTATTTTCTGTACTTATAAGGACACACAGAGAACATATAATAGGCACAAAACATTTAAAAGGAAAAACCATGTTGAAAAACGTACAGTACCAAAAACACACATACACTCGTATGTCCATCACAGCACTATTCACAATACCAAAAGCATGGAATCATCCTCGGTGCCCATCAGTGGTGGATTGAATTTAAAAAATGGTACATATGCACCATGGAATACTACACACCCGTAGAAGAGAATGAATTGATGTCCTTTGTAGTAACATGGACGCAGCTGGAGGCCATTAATGAATTAAGGCAGGAATAGAAAAAGCAAATACAATATGTCCTCACTTATAAGTGGGAGCTAAACAAGGGGTACTCAAGGACACACAGATAACAAAATACATAGGGGATTGCTAGAGGGAGAAGGCAAAGAAGGGGTCAAGGATTGAAAAACTAACTATTGGGTACTATGCTTAGTACTTGGGTGATGAGATCATTTGTACCCCAAACTTCACCATCACGCAATATACCCAGGTAAAAAAAAAACCTACACATGTACTCCCTGAATCTAAAATTAAAGTTGAAAAAAAGAAAATTTAGGTTGTCCGTCACAATACTTCAGATGACTACAATTATAAAGTTGGTTGCACACAATTACCAACCATAGTGATATATGTTTATACACCTTGCTTTTGGAACTTTTTAATGAGTACTGTTCATCTGCTCATAAATGTTATACTCACGTGTCTGTCATTAGTAGAGTGTATGTTTATGCTTACAAAATAAGTATGTTATTATTGCCTATTTTATTGTGTAAAGTGACCTGTGAAGTGTTCTGTCATGCTTTTCTATGTTGCTCAAATAAACCTTCTTCTAAAAATGTAAATAAAAGTCTTTTAAAGATTGAAATTTGACTGTATTAAATAAATGAAAGGATTCAAACATGAACAGACATGTGTGTCATTAACTGAGAGTACAAGCATAATTCAGAGAAAAGGAAAAAACAAATGTACTGAGTCAGTTGGAGACATCTTCATGTAAAATAATAATCCCTTGTTTTGGTATAGGACTTGACACATACACAAAAACACCATATGCATTATTTTAAGAGTTCATCATAGCAACCTCATCCAGTAAGTTAGGTAGGGGTTACCCCTGTTTTATAGAAAGAAAAGATATTCCTTGAAATCAACAAACTTCTCATAAATTCAGCATTACTTCCTCAGAAAACAGTTCAAGTAGTAATAAAAAATAATTCCGTAAAATCGAAAAGCACAGCAGAATGTTCATTTCACCCAATATTTCCCTCCAAAAAAGCTAAGAATTATTTTATTTGCTCAAAATCACACAAAAATAGAGCTTTGACTTCAATTCACATGCGTGATTTTATTTGACTTTCTTTGGTGAAGTCTTAAGAGTTTCAAGGTAAACATAACATAGTATATTTTAATTTAGGTAAAATGCTACTTCAATATTTTTGCTGTTTTGCATACTTTTGTCCTTCATTTTTGTAAAATTGAAAATATATTTATAAATAATATAGTAATGTTCAATAAGACATGCTTTTCCGAGTGAAAGTATGTGTCTTGTGTAGTACTGTATCTTGCTATATATCTAAGAAACTTGAGTAGCAAAAAGAGATGTTTAATATTTCAGTGTATAAGCTGGTCTGTGAAAGACCTTTCCAAGCATTGCATGACATACAGAGGGAGGTCCTATTTGGGGGGCATTATTAATAATATAATGATGTAATCTAAATAAACTGTTTAATTGTTTAACTTTTAGTTCTCCAGATTTTTTTTTTCCTCCCCAACTCTGGGAAATTTGAAGCAACTGTTTAAACCTATACCTTGATATTTGAACACAGCTAGCTAAATCCAATAAAAATTTCAAAATTTAGCTTTATTTAAAAATGCTTTAGGGATGCCTTTGGGGATATAATTTTTAAATTTTATTCCTTTCCCAAAAGGTCTCAATCATATTTTAGTTATTTTTCAAAAGATTGTAAGTTCCTTCCTTCCTTCCTGTCTTCCTTCTTTCCTTCCAACGGAAAAATCAGCAGGGTGAAAGAACTCTATTCACAACACTTTAATTATTTGTGAGCCTAAAGTCTTAGGCTGAAGTAATATATCAATATTCAATATCCAACATATTCAATACAGCTAATTTTTAGTAGAATTTACTGTTACCAGTAAATAAATAGAGTAGCTGAAGATACGTAGACAGTTTATGGATGAACTGGAGAACTATATATTATACTAGCAGAGTAAGAAATGGTACTTTTCCATTTGTAGAATCAATGCAATTTTAATTACCGGCCCAGGAACAAAAGATATTGAGATCATAACATTGCTCCTTATTTGGTACATGTACTTGGTTAATTTTCTGTTTTTGCAAATATATTGGTAAGTTTTCACTTGAATTGTTGATTTTACCAGACTTTGCCCCTCATGCTGGCACTATAACCCATGCTTTCTCTATTACATGTTTATTGTTTATTTGTCATTATTTATTTCCATTCTATTGGTTTTAACTTCACAAAAAATTAGAAGGATTAATTGATGTTTATTATATTAGTTTGTTAGAGCTGCTGTTACGAAGTATTGCAAACTG
This sequence comes from Macaca nemestrina, assembly GCF_043159975.1. Taxonomy (NCBI): domain Eukaryota; kingdom Metazoa; phylum Chordata; class Mammalia; order Primates; family Cercopithecidae; genus Macaca; species Macaca nemestrina. The sequence goes on along the minus strand of NC_092128.1, from coordinate 63,294,664 downwards.
AGCTACTTTAACACTAGAAATGTGTTGTCTTGCAGTTCTGACAGCTAGAAGTCCAAGATTAAGGCATCACCCTTGTTTTTTTTCATAGAGCTGTGAGGGAGAACAAATACCATACCTCTCCCCTAGCTTATGGGGGCTTGCTAGCAATTTTTGGTGTTCCTTGGTTTGTAGAAACATCACTGCAGTCTCTGCCTTCATCTTTACACAGAATTCTCCCTGTGTATGTCTTTCTCCTCACATGGCATTCTTTTATCAGGACACCAGTCATACTGAATTAGAGGCCCACTCTACTCTAGTGTGACCTCATCTTAACTTAATTACATCTGCAATGACCTCATTTACAAATAAGGTCACATTCTATTAATATTTGTGGTTTGCACTTCACCATATGAATTTTTGCAGACACAATTCAATCCATAACACTTATTATCTTTGAAAACAAGAATTTGTAGAGAAATTAAATGATTGCACAAATTTAACTAAAACAAATTGCCATGCACTTGTCTAACACCTTCACTGTAAATCTTGTAAATGAGATAAGGGTCTATATTACTAGGGCACAATAATTAAAACCAAAACTACATCGTGGCTGGTAGACTACTACTTGGCTAAAAAAAAAAAGTTTTATTTTTTCATCTAATTTTCTAATGCACAGGAATGACAATGTCTCTCTTTTCGTTTGCACTTCATTTAGAATAATTCATTTAGAATCATATTCAAGAGTTATAAATATGAACAGAAATATTCTATTCATCAATACCTTCAAATTCCACATTCTTAATGTGAATTATCTATTTTTTCCTAGTCTGGACTCTCGTTCTATATAGATTTACATAAATAATTAAAGTTATAAAGTTAATTTTTAAAGTACATCTGTTCTGTAAAATGCTCTTTTTGCTGTACAGCAATGTTTATATAACACAGACATTATTGTATTTAAAGCACAGACTACTTTAGTGGTCATTTCGTTGTATCTTGTAACCATCTTAAGATTTTCTACGTGTCGTCTTCTATATCTCGTCTTGCTTTCTATACAGGTATCTGCTTCCCCCCTCCTCTAGTTGTACCTGAAGCTCTGCTTTAGAAGAGCTTCATTTCGTCAGTTACTCAATTTGGAAAGTCGGTTTTAACCTTATTATGACATTATTCCAAATTAAGTTCATATGAAAATATTACCTTCTATATGGATTTTAAAAACAAATGGGAAATTATGAGAAATAATATAGGAACAACAATCATACCAAAGAATATAATTTGCATTCTTTTGGAAATCAATTATATTTTTTTCAAAAATTACATAAACATAAATCACATCACAAATTTATTATTTTTAAATGTTTCCTTTTAGTATTAGGAAAATTACATCTGATAAAATAGAGTCCTAAAGAACGCTGATTTGCATCTGTACCCCCTCCAGAGATCAGTTCTTGCCATTATAAGTCAATCAAAAATCAAGTTAAGCCTCTTGACATAATTGGAAGTTTCAAAGTGATCTGAAGAGCACAATTTTCTTTTACATATGTCAAAGCTAGATGAGAAAAATACCATGGGAACAGAAAGGTCAAGGGCTAATCCACTCCAAAGTCATTAAAGATCATATTTAAATTGCTCTGGAAACTTCAAGGTTTTTAAAGCCATCATCAAATTCCCCAACAGAACGACGTGCCTGTAACATGACAGCTGCTCTCTATAGGAAAGGAAGAATGTTTCTTTTTCTGTCAGGTGGAAATGGATCTTTGATTTTCAAAGTTTATTTTGCCATACACGTTTGTTTTAAACAAATGTATTTAAATTTTTAAGCAGAAATGTATTATGTCATAACTGAAAGATGTTTTAGCTTAAATGGACCTATTTTATATTGCATTTTATAACACTGTATTTGTAAAATTAAGTGCAGCAGTTTTCACAATGCCACCATATTAAGTATTGAAGGAAAGGAGTTTCCCATTTATCCTGAGCATATCACCACCAATGAAGACCTCGAGCATCAAAGTAAGTACCTAAGGAATTAAGGCTACAATATGACCATACTTTTAATAAATCCTCGAGATGAGATGATTACATTTTTCTTACATTTTGGCAGTGGAAACCTATTTTATTATAGGGTACTAAATCATAAGCATTAAATTATGCTATTGGGTTACTATGATCAAAAGAATTGGACAGACACATGTACATACATATCCACAACACCACAAATGAATTGGTGGGACAGAATAGAGCATATAAACAATTCCAAATATGTATATGTGTATGCATTTACTGTGTAATAAAAGCTGCATTTAAGTTTAGTGGGATAATCGGTTCAATAATAAATGAGTTGATCAGAAAAGTAAAAATGAATAATAAATCTATGAAATAATATCCAATCCAGGGAAATAAAAATGCCAGCATGACCTGATACCACTTTTTATACATTAGACGGACACATTTAAAACAATTAATATTACCAAGTGTTGATTAGGTGTAAGAAACTGATGATCCTAAAAATATGCTGATGTAAGTGTATGTATATAAAGTTTGCAGGAAGATTTTTCTAAAAATACTTGGCAGTTCCAGTAAACTGTCAAGTACACATACACTTTGAAAAAGCAGTCCTACTTCTAAGACTCTGACCTTCAGGAATAAATATAACAGTAAATTAGACTATATTATAATAGTACTTATTGCAGCATTATTTGGAGTGACAAAAACTAGAAACAATAATGACCACTATTAGGGAAATTGAATAAATTATACAATATCCACGTTATGTAGCTATTACATTTATAAAACTAGTTAGATCTATAAAAATTGACCTGAAAAGCAAATGGTTACAATATGTTGTTTAGAGGGGAAAACAGGCAAATTGCCCTTTAATGTCTTGTAATGTGATGCCATTTTGTAAAAACAAAATTGAGGGACAATATATAATGGTATGTATAGCTATGGTTTAAGGCCAAATTCATGCTACTGAAGTTTTAGTTTAAGTCAAATCCAATATAAAGAGATCTAAACATCTGGATTGGCTTAACACTTTATATTGCTGTCATGCAGATGTTTTCTTTAAGTATTTAATGTTTTAGACAGGAAGAAGGGTAGATTATTTACTTTGGTTATACTGATTTTTCAAAAGAAAAATAAATTCAAGTGCTAAAATAGTTATAGTGCTTCCTAAACTTCAATTATCCTGCTCACATCAAGAAAAATGTGTAGTTGTCATCAATATTCATTAATCAGAAGCTAAGTAATAGATTAAGGAAGAAAGTGCATAGCTGGTCAATTCTTACCCTCCTCTTTTATTCCTAACATCCATGCCCACCTCAGGAAAAAACTATCCCTGGTCTTAGAGATCACTAGTCTTGGAAATAATTATAATAATTACATGAAAACTGCTAAGTACATATCACTGCATCATCTTTCTAATGGCTCTAGTAATATAAGTCATATTATAATATAAATTAGATGCATATTCTAGATACAAATTGATATCATGGTTCCTGTGTATGAAGTTACTGTATCGCCATTTTTAGGGTCACTATATTGGATACATCTGTAACCAAACTCATAGTAACTAAAAGTGCTATTGTCTTAAATAAACAAACAAATTAACAAATAAATAAATAAATGTTATTGACTGCATTGTGCTCTCCCAACACCGATATGCTAAACCACTGAGCCCCAATGTGACTGTGTTTCGAGAAACCCCTAAGAGGGAAACTAGGTTAAATGAGGTCATTAGTGTGGGTCCCTATTCTAATATGACTGTGTCCTTGCAAAAAAGAGACAGAGACACCAGGGACACTCACATGCAGAGAAAAGATCATGAGAGGACATAATGAGAAGGCACCTCTCTGAGTCAAGGAGAGAGGCCTCCAGAGACACCAAACCTGGCAACACCTTAATCTCAGACTTCCAATCTTCAAAACTGCGAGAAAATAAATTACTGTTGTTTAAGCCACTTAGTGTGTGGTATTTGGTTATGGCAGCCCTACCTAACTAAGCCGACTAATACATCATAGATAGATAGACAGATGATAGATGATAGATAGATAGATAGATAGATAGATAGATAGATAGATAGATAGATAGATAGATACACACATATATAAACATTTTAAACATTTATGTATTTAATAGACATTCCAGCTCCAAATGTGTATTTGTAGCTGCAATGTATATATATATATGTATATACACATATATATACTCAACGCATTTGTATCTGTTATACACACACACACTGAGAAATGTGTAAGGTTATATAACACAATATCACTGTATTAGGTAAAATAAAAGGTAAGCTATGACATTCAGATAGAAATTTCTACCTTAACTCATGATATCAATGGGGGATGGTAAGATACATCGAACATGGAATTTGGAAGTCCAAGTTGGACAAAAGACCAAAAATATACAATTATTTTATTTACCTTCACTTTCTTCATCTCCATCCTATTCCTCCACCCACATCTGGAGTAAGTGGAATGTTAGCTACAAATGATTGTAGATTTATGGTTCTAAAAAAATTGAAATGTGTACCAGGAGGCCAAGTCATTTAAGCAGCTGTTCTGGGATCCTGTTTTATTACTAAGGATTAGTCCATGATGATACAAAACCATTTAACATGTGCCTGGACCCCCAAGAAAAGTAGAAACCTGCTTAAGTGTTCATGAATCAGCCACACTAATAAGGAATTAAATTGGTTCAGAAAATCTACTGGGAAATCCTCACTGGACATAGGTATGAAGCAAAATAAATAACATTGTAGCATAGGATTTGTGAAAGGTGACAGACCATTTTTCCCTAAAGAAGTATTTCTAGGAAGCAGTAAGTTTACCTTGAACAAGAGAATACAATTATAGTAAAAAGAACACTAGGCTGAAAAATTCAGCATATATATATTTATATCTCTAGATTCTACTGCTTGTTTAACCAATATCACCTTCAAAGGGGCAAAATTGGTTCTTGGGTAGAGCGAAAAATCTTAGGCCCTACAATGGTCTTTGGCCTTCCAAAAGATCCCAGTACATAAACAGTTGTGCCTTATATCAGTGGTGTTACAATTTCATGGGGTGGGGGTAATTAGGAAAAAATTGTGCACAAAGGTTTCACAGGGAGACAATGTTTTTTAGAAAGCTGAGAAACAGTGCTGTAGGTAAATTATAACATGGATACCACATATAGAGATATAGAGCAAAGACAGGTGGGCACATCTGCTCCTAACTTCCTAATACAGTAAAGGAAACTTGACTAAAACTCTCCACTTACAGTCCACCAAATTTGCAACGTAGGGATCTCCAAAGCACTCCTCAAACTTTATCTGAATTTATAGGAGGTTTACATTCTCTTAGCCTCCTCTACCTCTTTCTTCCATCTTATTTTTTACTTTTTCCGAGACGGAGTCTTGCTCTGTCACCCAGGCTGGAGTACAGTGGTACGATCTTGGCTCACTGCAACCTCCACCTCTTGGGTTAAAACGATTCTCCTACCTCAGACTCCTGAGTAGCTGGGATTACAGGTGCCCACCACTGCACCTGGCTAATTTTTATATTTTTAATAGAGATGGGATTTTATGATGTTGGCCTGGCTGGTCTCAAACACCTGACCTCGTGATCGGTCCACCTTGGCATCCCAAAGTGCTGGGATTACAGGCGTGAGCCACTGCGCCTGGCCACTTCCATCTTTCTGTTAGTCTCTACTCACTCTTCTGACGATAAAAATGTGGAAGAGAGTAACTTCATAAAATTTCACAAAATAATATTAACATTTTGAAAAAATATGCACAAAACATTTACGAGTCTGATTGATATTAATCCAAAGGTGAGTGTAAGAGACAGAGTCACAGAATTCAGTGGACAGCAAGCCACAGGCAAATCAGACACTTATGTTTTTCGAAACCCTTGTTGGCCAACCCTCATCTGGGGGTGTTCTCTTGGCCCTTCCATCACACAGCACTTGACCTGTATCCTCTTTCCTTTTCTTTCCTTCTATCTCTCACACTTGTTGAACCCTACCCCAAGCCCTGTCCACAGACACACACAAAATTTCTCTTTTCACACAAAAACACTCAAATCTCTTTTCTAGAACCTTAGAAATTACTGACTTCTTGGATACCGTAACTCATTACTTGGAGATTTTTACTCCTGGCTTACCATCACTCAGGCCAAAATGACTCCTGTTACATTTCTGGATGATTTGAATACCCAGGCAGGTTAAGCTTTTAGTTCTTTGGCTTTGGAGTTCCTTCAACTCTTCTCCTCCAATGACCTCTTCCTCCATTCTACCTTAGTCACTTATTTCCATGGTAGTGACTTAGTCCTTTTATTGCCAGTAGATGTACACTTTCCATAGTTTTAATAATAAACATTCCTCAGCGCTGATCACTACCTCTTTCCAGTTCTCTTCTGATTTCCTGACTGCAAAAGTACTGATGTCTTCAACTCACTGATACTACTACTATTTTAATTTTCCTCAGCCCCCCTTTTTGGCTTCTCTGGACATTTAATCCAATTTGAATCCTGTGGCAATCACTGTAATCCTTTCCTATTGAAAATCTGTAACTCTCTCACTTCTTATGTTCTACCATCCTTATTTGGAAAAAGTCTCATGCCTGGTTAAATATAACCCTTTTCTTTCTCCATGGTTATTCCTGCACAGCTGAACATGGCTGTAGAAAAACACACAACCAAGAATTATGGTAAATAAATTTACACAATGGTGAATTATCTCACTTTAAATGTGTGACTGCCAACCTAGAGAGGGCCCTTTTCCTGCCTGGTAATTCTACTACATTTTTTAGTTCATTAAATCATCCACTTATGTTGCAACTTCTTGTGCCAGCTCCCCATTCTCATTCTCAGATGAAGATCTTGCTTCCTCACTGAGAAAGTTGAACCAGAGGAAAGGAAGGTCTATAGGCTCTTAATCCCTAATCTACCCCTTTTCTGTTAGCATCCATCTACTCTGTCTTTCTACCATCTCCATAGACCAACAGTCTGTATCTCTCTCTAAGGACAAATCCCGTTTACGTATATGATGGACCTTTTGCCTTTCCATCTGCAGGGACACAGCTCTAGAATTCTCTTCTCTACTGCCTATGTTTTCTGTATCTCCCTTTCTACTGGATCTACTAGGTCATCATTATAAAATCTTCAGTATACAATTATGCTATTATTTCTCCCATCTTTAAAAACAAACAAAACTTTCTAACCAATTTTTCCTGCCAGCTAGACTACTTTTATATCCCCCTTTTAGAACAATTCTCCTATTAATACATTCACTTTTTCTAATACCACTTATTAGGTTCTCTCTAACCCAGGTCCATTAGTCTATAAATCCCACAACCTCACCAAAACTGCATCTGCCAAAGTCATTTATGATTCTACATTACTAAATCCAATGGTCCATCTCAGTCCTCAACTTACTTCACCTGTCAGAAACATTTGTCACAGTTGATTACTCCTCTTGTTTGCAACAATTTCTTCAATTCCCTGATGTATTTCACTTTTTTGGTTTCTATTGGCCAGTCTTTACCTGTGCTGGTTCCTGATCCTCTTTAAAGCTGGATGCCCTAGACCTTGCTCCCTGGATCTTCAATTTTTTTTACATGTATTAATTCTCTTAATTATCTCAGTAAGTCCCATGGTTTAAAATTACATATATATATATATATTTATTACTCCCAAATTTTATCTTCAGCTCAGATCTTTCCATTGATTTCTAAACTCTTACTTCTGACTGTTCAGTTTTCCATTTGAATGTCTAATTGGGATGTTAAACTTGTCCAGGAATGAATTCCTGATATTTTTCTCCACAATCTATTTTTCCTACAGTCTTCCTCATCTTATAAGTAGGCTTCTATATTACCAATTGTTCAGGACAGTTGGAAATCATATTTGATTCTTCTCTTTTAGTCACATTCTCCACTTAATCCAGTACAGACACTTTGGAATACACCCAAAACATAAACCATTTCTCATTACCTTCACCGCTGCCTGTATCGTCTGAGCTAAAATCATCTACATCTTGGATTATCACAACGGCCTCCAAACTGACCCTTCTTTCTTCCATATTCCTCCTGCCTCCCCTCCACCCAAATCTATTCTCAACACAGCAGCCATATTGGCACGTTAAAATGTGAGTCGGACAATGCTACTCTCCTCAAAACCCTACAAAGACCTCCCAGGTTTCTCAGAGTACAAAATGATAAACAGTGAGAGAGAAAGGATATACAAAGGATATACAAAAGAACCAGAAAAGCCTAATCATTAGTAACCATCTGTCTTCTGCCTGTGCCCTGCCTTGCCTCTCTGATTTCATACACTGCTATTCTGCCTTTTGCTCACTCTGTTCCAGACCTCAACCTTTTCAATTGTAATGCTCTGTGCCTAGAACACATCTCCTCCACCTACAGATATACACAAAACTTCCTTCCTCTTTCCCTGCAAAGTTTGCCCTATCATAGAGGCTTCCCGTAACTACCTTATTGAAAGTCATGACCCTTTACTGCTGTCTCCTCTCATTGCAATCCCCATTTCTCTTTCTTGTTTTACTTTTCTCCTTAGGACTTTTATCCATCTGACAAATTGCATATTGCTTGTTTGTTTTCTACTCCCTGTTTCTAGTACAGGGCACCATGTATGAAAACAGATAGTTCTGTCTGTTTTGTTCTCTATTAATATCCCAAGTGCCTATAGCCATGCAATGATGTGTGTGTGTATTTATGTATTTACTATATATACATATATATCTCTGTTATGTGCATGTATGTTTGTATACTGAATGAATTAATAAATGTTGATTGAATAAATGAATGAATAGAAAACTATTAATATTAGCCTCCTTCCCTTCCTTGGATCTCAAGAAATATTCCAATAGTGATTAACTAATAACTATTTGGAATTGCTATACAACCTGTTTTCTGTGTAAGTAAAGTTTTTAATTTATATAATTTTTTTATTATTATTATTTAAGATGTCTGGGTAGCATATCCTTATGGCCAACTTGTGGTACCAGTTCCTATGACTAGGTAACAAATTACTCCAAAACTTAGAGCTGTAAAACAATCATTTATTACATCTACGGATGCTATGGGTCAGGGAGAGCGAGCACAGCAGAGTTGGCTTTGTTGTACTCTGAAATGTCTGAAACCACAAATGAAAGTACTGTGAGTAAAAATCACTTGCAAGGTTTATGCTGGCTGTTGACAGGGAAACTCAGTTCCTCTGTGTGTGGGTTTCTCCATGTGGTTTTTCCACGTGGGCTAGTTTGAGCTTTCTCAAGCTCCATATCATTGCTGGCTTCACCAGAGAAAGCCCAAATAAGCAAGCCAGGTAGAAGCTGTATCCTTTTTATAATCTAACCTCAGAAGTCACAACATCGCTTCCACTGACACTATTGCTTAGAGCAGTCACAAAGCCCCTGTCAAGTATAAGAGGAGAAAACGGAGACTCACCTCTTCATGGAATGAGTGTCAAAGTTACACCGTAAGAAGAACAGGTGTAATGAAAAATGTTGCAGTCATTTAGGAAAATACAATCATTCACATTTTTTGGTTTCTATTGGCCAGTCTTTACCTTTGCTGGTTCGTGATCCTCTTTAAAGCTGAAATGTCCTAGGCCTCACTACCTGTATATTCAATTTTTCACATGTATTAATTCCCTTAATTATCTCAGTAAGTCTCATTATTTAAAATTACATTTATATATTGATTACTCCCAAATTTTATCTTCAGCTCAGATCTTCACATGTGCCTGTATAGAATTCTGAAGAATTTTCTTGTTCTACCTCTCCACTGATGAATCTGACTAGACATTTTTATTCTTTGTAATTCAAGACGAGAACCAATCACAGCTGTACTGTTAGACCTGTTCTAACAACAACATATGCATGCGTGTGTGTGCGTGTGTGCATGTGTGCAGGTGTGACATAATAAGAAATACACATTTTGTTTACGTGTCAGATTCCTGAAATAGTGCTCCTAAGTCCTGTGGAATTTCCTGGGTGATAGAAGAGTATTTTGTTCTAATGAACCAGCTCTTGTCATATCCCTCAATAACTCCAGCATGGCCTGACCCTGTATGAGGTGGACCCATATTTGACCCATAACTGATCACAAGGGTTCAGATAATGAACTGTGGACCAAAGCCTTCCATGTGACAGAGCCACCAGTAAATGGGTTGAATGGTCACTGGAAAGACTGAACCTCCATTAGAGACTTGGAACTTTCAGCCCCATTCCCTGCAACCTCCAAGGAGGAAAGAGGGGCTGGCAATTGAGTTAACAGTCAATCATGCCTACAATGATGAAACTTCTATAAAAAGTCCTAAACAGGCCGGGCGTGGTGGCTCATGCCTGTAATCCCAGCACTTTGGGAGGCCGAGGTGGGTGGATCACGAGGTCAGGAGATCGAGACCATCCTGGTTAACACGGTGAAACCCCGTCTCTACTAAAAAAAAAAAAACATGCAAAAACTTAGCCGGGCGAGGTGGCAGGTGCCTGTAGTCCCAGCTACTCGGGAGGTTGAGGCAGGAGAATGGCATGATCCCGGGAGGCAGAGCTTGCAGGGAGCCGAAATCGCACCACTGCACTCCAGCCTGGGCGACTGAGTGAGACTCCATCTCAAAAAATAAAATAAAATAAAAAATAAAAATAAAAAAATAAAAAAATAAACTCCTACCCAGTGGGGCTTAGAGAGCTTCTGGATTGATGAACACAAGGTGCTGGTAGGTGGCGTGCCCAAAGAGGACATGGAAGCTTCACACCTCTCCCAGCATGTTTTGCCCTATGGACCTCTTTTATTTGGTTGGTCTTGAGTTGTATCCTTTACAATAAATCAATAATAGTAAAGTGCCTTCCTAAGTGCTGAGAGCTATTCTAACAAATCACTGAACTTGAGAATGGGATCATGGGAATCCCTGGTTTATAAGCAGTTTGTCAGAAGTACAGGAGACTGTGACTTGCCTTTGTCATCTGAAGTGGGAGTGGTCTTGTGGGACTGAGTCCTCAACCTGTGAAGTTTATGCTAATTCTGGATAGTTTGTGTCAGAATTGCATTGAATTGCTGGACATCCAGTTAGTGTATGAAGAGTTGGAAGATAGCTGCTGTTGAAAAAAAAATGCAGAGTAAATTATATGTTTGTATATGTATAATCATAGAAAATTGTGTTGGAAAGGCATTTTTGTATTCATTTTTCTGACATTCTCTTTCTGCAACGTCCACAATACACATATACCACATCAAGTCCCACTCTCGTAGCTCTATTTTGGAAATCCCCAATTAGTATAAAGGTCATTCTCAGAATGAATACATATTGACCAGAGATAGCACCTGCTCTTTGAGCAATTTTTTAAACAAGATAAGCATTTTCAGTTCTCTGATCTATGGGTCCTCTATGATAGTAACCCTTCTGCACTATCACCTGTGACCTTATATCAGTTGAAACCATATTTGGCCCATAACTGATCACGACGCTTCAGACAATGAACCATTGACCAAAGGCTGCCATTATACTTCAGACAATGAACCATTGATAAAGTCACCAGTAAATGGGTTGAATGAATATTACCAGATTTAATCGTTACAGCAACTTTTTAAGGTACATGTTACTACATACATTTTATAGATGAGAAAGAGGGCATATTTAAACTTGCTATGCTTTATTTAGTAAGTGGAAGACAAATTAATGTCCAGAACATTCTTAACTTTCTGCTACAGCAAGATTCTTCTTTCTGGAGCTAATTCTACTCCTGTTTGCTTCCTCATAACTGAGGAGTCCCTCATTGCTCATCTTTTGTGAGGTATCAGAATTCTGCTGTTCAATTAAACCTGCAGTATTTTCCTTACTTTGTCCAATGACACATAGCCATGGTTATTACAAAACTGTTGGGAAGGACATTAGAACAAGCTTTTTGAACAGGCTGTTTTACAAAATTCTAGGCTTGAAATTAGGTAATCATTTTGCAAAAGGGAAACTAAAGAAAGAAAAGAAAAGAAAAATTATCTAGTTAGAACAACAAAAAGAATGAATACCTAAAAACTGAAATTCTCAAAATTATACTCTCCTACCAAAGCAAGAGTCAAATGAAAGTCACAGACATTTAGTTCATGCTCTGGGATGAGTATACAAAAAGTTAGAGAGAAGAGTGAGAGATACTGTTTTCTTTCTATGATCTTAGCACTTAATAATTCAGTAACATAAGTAAAAATGTAACTATAATGCAAGGAAAGGTAAGAGAAATGCTGTAGGAAATGTATAAGTGAAGTGCTTTGGGGAGTTGAAAGGAAGGTCTGTGCCAGGGCAAATAACAGTGCAGAAACTAGAACTACAAAATAGCATAGAAAGAATTTTGTTAACCAAAGAGTAGACATTTCTTTCTGGCTCTGGGGGAATTGCTCATTGGTAGGGTAGCCTTCAAGAGTAGCATAACACTAAACAGAGGCAAGGCCAATATTAAGCAAATTTGATGGCTGAAACAGTTTTCTGCTCCTGGACCTATAATTTAATGTCATTATTGGGCCTTTGAGGCTAATCCCACTAGAACAAGTCTAGGGGCTAACAGCAGAGGACAAGGAGAGTAGTGCTGAATGAGCAGCAGCAACCTCTGCTAAACAAATTCTGAAACTTAGTATTTAGATAATCTCTTGGGAACTAAATTCCAACCATCAGAGGCATTTTATGACTGTAATATATTAAACTTATATGAGTAGCAGCACAGGTGTGTCTTGAGCTATAAAAACTGAAAACAAACTCCGAATAGTCATAAGAAGGTGGAGGAATGTCATTTCTTTCTGTTGTATAATGGAAATACACCTAAGGCCTGGAGTGTTTTCTGTTGTATAATGGAAATACACCTAAAGCTCTTAGAGTGTTGAATAAGTAAAAACATCAACAAAATGGACTGTGTCATTTTAATTTATAAACAGAGCTTGTATTTTACACTTAATTTTGTATAAGCAGAGCTTAAATTTTACAGATATATATTGCTTTCTTACACACCACATGCGTTTAGTTTGAGCAACTAATCTGACTTTAAGAAATAATTCATTTTATAGATCTTTGTTATTTAACTGTTATCTTGAACAAAGAGACTGACAGCTAACAAATTTTTATGGGATATAGGATATTTTCATTACAAAGTTTGATATAGATAGACTCCATTTATTTTTCAAGTTAAAAACTAAAGCAGTCCCTTTAAACTGTTAATCATATTGTGATTGATCTTTATTTTGTTTACGTAAGAAAAGATGAAAGCCTGGTCACTCCAGGCATGTGACATTGTCGACAGACTTTTCAGCACTTCACTAATTTATGGCTATTCAGTGGCAACTGAAAAATACTCAGGTGGCTGATAGTAGACATCCCAATGATTTACTTACAACATCTGCCATTCGATTACATAGGCTCCATTCAGCAGTCAGCTTCTTGTAAAATGGTGTTCCCAGTGAGTTCCTTCCCCTGTGCTAGTCAGTATTGAGTGACACTGAACTTCAGATCGGTATTGAAAGAGTTTGTCTCCTAAGAGAATAAATTGACTTTTCTAAATCATATCATATTTAGCCAGAGAGTTAAAAGAAAAGAAGATGAAGAAAGAACGATAAAAGAAAAAAAACATAAAAATAATTGCAGGAATCTTAGCCCCTAGAACCTGTCAAATCCTGTAGTGTACTTTTATTTTTTTAAGAGAGCAATTTTTCAGAATAAGCCTCTGTGGGCATAGCTCGAAGTTATGATATTTATTTGTGAAAGAGATGATTGTAGGTAATTGACTATAATTTGTTTTTATTACCTCCAGGTCTGAAGTATAGTAAGCACATGTTTGTGGACTAAACTCAGCTAATTATGGTTTAATATTTAATAAAAGAAAAAAAAATCTCAGATTTCTATCATAAAGATCAAACTTAATAAAACACTAGATTATAAATAAATATTGCAGCAATTAATTGATACTAAAACCAATTAGTTTCCAATACCTGTATGACCCACTGTAAGCTTATTGGATAATAAAGAGGAACACAACAAAAAGAATCGAATCTCAATTCTACATTGAAGTTGACTGTCTCTAAAAGTCGTGTCTGCTAAGATCTGTGCATGTTTGAGAGACACCATGAGTTTTTCAAGGCATAGCATAATAAAACCAAAAGCAAATTTAGAAGTGGTTTAGAAGAAATAATGCTTTTTGTTTTGTTTGGTTTTAGGTTACAGCAAACCATTTGGCACAGAATTCAACTTCTTAAATAAGTATAATACAAAGAGCTCATCTATGAATCTTTCTTTTGTATTATTATGTACTCGACATCAAGATATGGTTGGGCTGAGAAAACAGCCTCTGTTTCCATCATGTGCCAGCACTGGAACAGGACATCACAGTTTTCTTCTTTTCCCAAAAGCAAACCCAAAATAGCATCAAGGTCAGTACTACCAGCCAATTCTAGAACTCAGGTTGGACTCTGGCCTCTTCAACTTATTTGCTGAGTGACCTTGGCCTCTTCCTCCTCAGTTTTCTCATCCATAAAATGGAAATAATTTACCTACCTCATAAGTTTATTGTGACTGATAACTACTGACTAAAATGACTAAATATATGTGAAATATTTAGATAGGGCCTGGCATACAGTAAGTGCTATATAAGCATTTATTATAAAATGAGTATATAACACCACACATGGACATCATTTGACCTCCCCCAAATGTCTCCTTTTACCTTTCTTTCTGGGATCCTCTCTTGCAGCCTTTGTTTGAGCACCCCACCACCCTTTTTCCCTCTGTCCACACCAGGGTCACTGACTCTAGTGTTCTCTGTCTAGTAACCATCCCACACCAATCTTCTCTATACATTGCTCCATTTCTTATACACAACAACTCAGCTTTGTCTCAGTTTCTCCAAACCTGGCTCCTCTCACCTTCACTTAGTGTTGTCTTCATATACATGAATGTATACTATTGTAAATACTAAATTTGTTTCCTTTCAGTAGACAAAAGATCTTCTATAACCAGTATTCAGTATTCTAAGAAAGTGAGTAGGTAATTATAAACAAATTTCTGTAAGAAATTATAAATTACATTTTTGGTAACATAAACAACATTTAATATCATTAATGTGATAAATTATTTATAGTCATAAATATCCATCACCCCCAGTAACTTGACAACATTCAAAGAAAAATTGAACATATGAATTCATTAACAAGTGTTAGTTTACTGTAGTAATTTAGCATGGGACAATGGAAGTAAACTTCTTAACTTGTTTAGGCTATTTAGTACATAAAAATTTATGATTATAATTTTTAGTTAAGTTCTATGTCCAGGTACCTAGAGGTAACAAAAGGTGTTCTTTAATCAGGACTTTATAAACACTAAAAGAAGACCGTGTATACATCTCTTTGCATAAATCATTTCAGACAATAGTGTTTGGTAGTTTTTTCAGGCAGATAGATAATATGAACTAGAAAAAATACAGTCCTTTTCACATAAATTTTCAATGCTTCCCAATTCAGAAAATAGTGTCAACTTGAAATAATTAACTGACTGTAAAAAAATTATCTTCATGAAAGACAGTATAGATGACCTTTTCTCATTGTTCCCAGTATTCTACACGTTATGAATATTTTTTGTATTAATCTTCATTAGAATATAAAACTGACTGTAGAAAATGGTCACTCCTCATCCCACCTCCATCTTAACCCATGATTTTTCTCATTTCAGATGTTAAAGTCGGGAGTTTCCATCACCTAGATTTCTATTGGTCCAGTAATCTTTGCATTTCCTTGCACAGATCTGAGGTTTTCTGCTTCCGAAACAGTATGAAAGAATGCCTGTGCTAGTTACCACTTTCTAGGATTAGCAGATCTCTGTGTGGAGCTGTATGGCACTGTCTTGTACTCCTTGTATATTTGCTGAAGTGTTATGAGCAAGAGAAAAGAAAAGAATATCTTGATGGGAGAAAGCAGTAGGCAAATTGAGTCAAAATTAAGAAAGACTCTCATTTAATTTATGACAATTTACATCATTTTCAAACACTCTATTCTACTAGCTGCAGAAGTTAAACGATTTTACTTATAGCAGGTGTACCAACTTGGCAGACAAAATTAAACATTGCAGGAGTCAGACTCCGCAGCACCCTCAGAAGGATGATCATGGAGTCCACCAGGGTTCAGTTTGCAAGAAGAAATGTTGGGCTTCCTATGAACGTCTATTTATCCTACGGGAAGGAAGACTACCCCCAACAAAGAGCCATGGACATGGGCTAGTGTGAGTGGAAGAATTTTATCTGCTGCTCAGAATTTCCTCTTGTCCAGTCTTCATGGCATGTTCTTGATTGGTGACTAAGCATAGATGAGATCAAAGAAAAATAAAAACATCTCAAAAAGTTCCTTTCACTTAACTTGCTGGGTGAAACTCAGGGCACAAGGTGGTAGTATAACTCTCCGGTATTTTCTGGAGTGATGGACTATGGCATCAGCACTTCTGAGACAATGTCTCTGCAGTCTAAGCACAGTTCATGGGAGCAACAGTAGCCTTGGAGGCTGATATTACCACAGGTAGGAAGGCAAGTGGAGTGGAAACTGGCATATGCTACACTGCTTTTGAGAATGAAAGAAAAAGGAGGGGAAGGAAGAAAGAAAAAAAAAAACACTCCTCCCAGAACCAACAGAAAAGCTATGAGAAAAATCAAACAATACTGCAAGGTTTTTTAAAAAGTGAGAGAGGTTCTATTACCTGTTAAAGGATTTTAGTAGTAATTTCCTGTTGCTACTTTCCCATTTTGTAGGATTTTACTATAATAGTTAAACCTGAAGGTCACCAAATAAGGAAAAAGCATGTAAATAATAAAATTTTTGATGGGGATTCAAGGTATTTCAATCCAAGTGCTTTTTTTTCCTTCTTAAATTAGCTTGTTCTCTTAAACTCACTCGCTTTTTACAGCTATTTTACAGCTACTTCTTAAAAAGGGAAAAAAGGCAATAAAATAGACAAGAATATTCAGTCTTAGTTTTCCTTATTTGCTCCTTGCAGAAGTGAATTACTATTTTCAGAAACATTTTCTTATGGGAGTCATTAGTCATTCTGGCCTGCATTGCGGGGAGGCCCTAATGACATTTTTTATGCCTACCAATGATATTATAAACAGTTGTTGTCACAATTAAATATGCAATTAATTTAGTATTCTAAAATTTTTCAGTTTCTTTCATCCATACTTTGAGGTACCTCTTTACCTGATCTGAATATAATTTAAATATATTGTATTCTGTAAAATCAGAATTTTAAAAAGGAGTAGCAAGAACAATTATATTTTGGGCATGCCCAAGATGGCTGAATAAGAACAGCCCCAGCCTCCAGCTCCCAGCGTGAGTGACACAGAAGACGGGTGATTTCTGCATTTTCAACTGAGGTACCGGGTTCATCTCACTGGGCAGTACCAGACAATCGGTGCTGGTCAGCTGGTGCAGCCCGACCAGCAAGAGCTGAAGCAGGGGGAGGTATTGCCTCACCTGGGAAGCGCAAGGGGGAAGGGAATCCCTTTTCCTAGCCAAAGGAAACTGAGACAAACAACACCTAGAAAATCGGGTAACTCCCACCCTAATACTACACTTTACCAAGGGTCTTAGCAAACAGCACACCAGGAGATTACATCCCACACCTGGCCTGGAGGGTCCCATGCCCACGGAGCCTCCCTCATTGCTAGCACAGCAGTCTGAGATCTAACTGCAAGGCAGCAGCGAGGCTGGGGCAGGGGCGCCACCATTGCTGAGGCTTCAGTTGGTAAACAAAGCCACCTGGAAGCTCGAATTGGGTGGAGCCTACCGCAGCTCAAGGAGGCCGGCCTGCCTCTGTAGACTCCTCCTCTGGGGACAGGGCATAGCTAAACAAAAAGCAGCAGAAACCTCAGCAGAGGTAAATGCCCCTGTCTGATAGCTTTGAAGAGAGCAGTGGATCTCCCAGCACAGAGGTTGAGATCTGAGAACGGACAGACTGCCTGCTCAAGTGGGTCCCTGACCCCTGAGTAGCCTAACTGGGAGACATCCCCCACTAGGTACAGACCGACACCTCACACCTCACACGGCGGGGTACACCCCTGAGACGAAGCTTCCAGAGCAAGAATCTGACAGCAACACTCACTGTTCAGCAATATTCTATCTTCTGCAGCCTCCGCTGCTGATAACCAGGCAAACAGGGTCTGGAGTGGACCTCAAGCAAACTCCAACAGACCTACAGCTGAGGGTCCTGACTGTTAGAAGGAAAACTAACAAACACAAAGGACACCCACACCAAAACCCCATCAGTACGTCACCCTCATCAAAGACCAAAGGCAGATAAAACCACAAAGATAGGGAAAAAGCACTGCAGAAAAGCTGGGAATTCAAAAAATCAAAGCGCATCTCCCCCTCCAAAGGAATGCAGCTCATCGCCAGCAACGGAACAAAGCTGGATGGAGAATGACTTTGACGAGTTGAGAGAAAAAGGCTTCATCGATCAAACTGAGTGTAGTTAGATACTCCATGGACTTTTTTTCTAATTTCATTTTCTTTCAGAACACACTGATATACATATGACATGGTTTATAGAAACTTAGGGATCTCAAAGGATAACACTATATAAACAAAAAACCATCTCGTGTGGTTATGATAGGATCCGTAACCATTTGTTTTCTGTTTATTCAAAGAAAAAAGCTAATTTTGACAGTTTTGATGAGAAAACAAATGATATTCATTGAATTTATTTCATAATATATGTAGAAATATAATTATTGCCCCAAATTTCCATCAAACACTAAATTATTTAATAAGATGTGGATAAATAATGCTGACTTTGATTTAAAAATTTGGCAAATGATAGAGAATTAAATATCTACTTTATAAGCAGGAGTGTGCACATTTGTGTATGTGTGAGTTTGTGTCATGCTTGAAGGATTTTTTTCTCTATACCTAAGTAAAGAAATATAGGGGTCGGGCTCAGTGGCTCACACCTGTAATCCCAGCACTTTGGGAGGCCGAGGCAGGTGGATCACTTGAGACCAGGAGTTTGAGACCAGCCTGGCCAGAGACCAGCCCAGTCTCTACTAAAAATACAAAAAAAGAAAAAAATAAATAATATAACTAGGCATGGTGGCAGGTGCCTGCAATCCCAGCTACTCGTGGGGCTGAGGCAGGAGAATCGTTTCAACCCCAGCTGCGGAGGTTGCAGTGAGCCGAGGTCAGGCTACTGTGTGATCACTCCGGCCTGGGCAACAATAGCAAAACTCTATCTCAAAAAAAAAATAAAATAAAAAGGAGGCATTCCCTTTACTTCCATAGATAGTCTAGGAAATTATATAGCCTAGATTATAAAAATATTATAAAAAAAGATTATAAAAATATTAAAATAGTTATGAAGTTCTTGTTCTATTGACCCCACCCAATTTTTATAAAGATTTAACATGTTTCACTTTTATTTTAAGTTCAGAGGTACATGTACAGGTTTGTTATATAAGTAAACTCATGTCATGAGGGTTTGTTGTACAGATTATTTTGTAACCCAGGTATTAATACTGGTACCCATTAGTTATTTCTCCTGATCTTATCCTTCCTCCAAGATCTAATATTTAAATTCATGTGAAAATAACTATACACTTACCATGCTCAAAATTCTGATGAATAAGATTTAAAGCTATATTTATTATTAAATTTTGTTATATAGTAATACTGCTCTAGAATTCATAGTACCTTAAAAACTTAGCAAAACGGGCCAGGCCTGGTGGCACAAACCTGTAGTCCCAGTTACTCAGGAGGCTGAGTTGAGGAGATTCTTTGAGCCCAGCAGTTCGAGTCCAGCCAGGACAACATAGTAAGACTCTGTTTCAAAGAAAAGAAAAAAAAAAAGTTAGCAAAGGTGGAACAGGCTTTTAAAAGAGTGTTATCCAATTATATTTAAAGTGGATAGTAAATAATAACTTACACATAATAATATAAAATTAACACTCCCCACCCCTACCAAAATGTTTCCAACAAATACCATCAGGTAAAATGAGGATAAAGACCAATCCAACTAAATGGCTTTCCATGGCTGTTGGTAAAGAGACGAGGAGAGGGGAAAGGAAGACCTTAAAGGTAAAGAAAATCAGAGAGACAATTTCAAAGAAGTATGTTGCCTCCTTTCCTCTTGCAAAGTTTTTTATATTCCCAATGATAATATCAGAAAGATAAAAGAATTTTAGATTGAAGAAAAAGAAGGAAGTAACCGCATTGTGATTTACTGAAAAGGGTAGAGAAATGCATTCCAATGTGGTTTTACTTGTGAATCCCACAACACCAACCTCAATGTGATTCTTTGATTTTGTTGTTAGCTGTTCCATTATGGTCTTTTCTCCTAATTCAACTCCTAAATAAGCAACATTGGTCATTTCCTTTCCTTTCTATTTAGAGCATGTCATATAGTATTTCAATTATTAAATCAATAAGTACTAACTACTGAAACTGTACTATGGGCAAGGCATTGGTAGCCGAAGAACTTTTGTTTCCTTGTGTGTCACCTAGGGATTTCGTGTTTCACCACACTCTACCACCAAATTCACTCCAATACGTTTTGTTTCTTTCCAACGCCCTAAATAAAACAGGCAGGACTCTGTATTCCTGTGGAATTCCCAGTCATATATAATATACCATTGTATTTTTTTTTTGAGATGAGAGTCTGCTCTGCTGCCCAGGCTGGAGTGCACTGGTCCAGTCTTGGCTCACTGCAACCTCCGCCTCCTGAGTTCAAGAGATTCTCCTGCCTCAGCCTTCTGAGCAGCTGGGACTACAGGAATGCACCACCACACCCAGCTAATTTTCGTAGTTTTTAGAAGAAACAGGGTTTCACCGTATTGGCCAGGCTGGTTTTGAATTCCTGACCTGGTGATCCACCAGACGTGAGCCACCACGCCCAGCCACCACCATCCTCTTCATCCTTTTGGTACAGCAGAGATCCTCCTAAGATTATGGCACTGGCTGAATACACAATATACAACACTGACTAGGTGAGATTGACAGCAGGTTATTAGTTCCATATATTCATAGCCTGGGGGAAAAGGATCCTACACACCACACAGGGCCATTGGGGGTGTTGTGAGAGGTCATGGGAGGCAGGCTTTGTAGTGTCAAGTGGGTGAGGTGCCACCAGACTCCAGTGGGAGAATGTGATTGCTTTATTTGAATAATTTGGTGATCTTGCAGGAAGACTGAAGTCAGACACTCAGAAATAAGCAGGAACTATGCCTGGACCTTGTGATAAGGAAGGTTGTTTGGCTACAGTACCTTATCCACAGGAGCAGAGTGGGCAGGGCAACTTGAGGTTAGGTCATTCAAGTCCCTCTCAGTTTTCCCCAAATACTGGCTCTTAATCTTAGACCTTATGCTATACTCCCATAAACACCCAGAGAACAAACTTTGGCTGCATGCATGTGAATACTAAATATTCCTCTTCATCTCTGTCTCACTCCTATTTTCTGCACCAATCTCTGTCATCAGAATGGGCTTCTTCAAGCACTTTATAACTACCTGCCAATATAGAACAGAAAGCCTTAAACTCAATTGTATATTTTCCATACTAAGGGAGAAAGTTTTGAGTTGAACCCTCCAGGCTTGATTCTTCACATACTAAAAGAAAAGAGAAAGACTTTAGAAAATCCTCTCTGAAGATAGAAGCCTGGCTTAAGACTTCTTGTCTCAACAAGGAGGTCAACTGCCCGTCAGCTCTTGCTTTGGAGAGGCAAACGCTGGAATTTATATTAGGGTGAGAACTTTCAAGAACAGGTTTTTGGTGGGGATTAAAATGCATTAGTTTAATATTTGTTAACAGATTGTCTCATATATCTTAGAATCTCTGCTCTGTCCATAAATTTTGAACATCTTTTATATAAATACAATATATATTTATCATACACCAAAATAATCATCTTTTTTTTTTTTTTTTTTTTTTTTTTTTTTTTGCAGTTGCAAGATTTAATAGACTGAAATAGAGTGAAAACAGAGCTCCCATGCTAAGGGAGGGGACCCAAAGGGGGTTGCTGTTGTTGGCTTGAATGCCTGGGATCATATCCCAATCATCGTCTCTCCTGCTGTGTTCTCAGGTGATAGATCATTGGCTATTTCTTTACTTCCTGTTTTAGCCTAATTAGCGTTTTAGGGAGCTCTCTTTCCCACCTGATTGGTCGGGTGTGAGCTAAGTTGCAAGCCCCGTGTTTAAAGGTGGAAGAGGTCACCTTCCCAGCTAGGCTTAGGGATTCTTAGTCAGCCTAGAAATCCAGCTAGTCCTGTCTCTCAGTTCCCCTCTCAACAGGAAAACCCAAGTGCTGTTGGGGAGGTTAGCCGACAACCACTCTAACTGCTTCCTGCTGATTTGGGGCATAGTAGCAGTTATGCAGTTGGAATTTCCTCGGGAGGAGTGCCTTCAATATCATTAACATCAGAATATGGGCTAGCAGGCTGGTCCAGGGGTCCGTGGTAGATCTTAGTCATGGACTGCATCTGGGGCTCCATTTGAAGAACGATTTGTAGTTTTACAACTTTGATTCTGGAAGAGACAAACTTAACAAGGAGGTTAAAGATACAGGGATTGAAATGTATGGCCTGCAGTGCAGGGGATTATTTCTTGGGCACACTTTACAGGCCCTGACTATCTGTTTGACAGTTTTGAAAAGGCCTGGTTCAGTAAATAATAATTTGGTCATCTGATGGGTGCTATCAATGCCTAAGTGGAAGGTTTAGTGAAAGGTTTTAAGTAATTTCTATTGGTTAGCTGGAGGCAAAAGTATTTTTTCTTCTTCGGTGGCTAGCCATCCTGAGGGGAGGAAAGTAGGTCCTTGTAAATTTCCCTATTCTATTTCTCCGGGCTTGGTTTCCTGGAGGGGATTATGTCATACTAGGGGTCTTCTATAAGCATTTCTAATGGAGGGTCCTGCCTTTTGGCTTCAATATCCACTTGGTGGCTCCCTTCTATTTCCCTTTCCTTTCCTTTCTGATGACGCTGGCAGTGTAAGACTGACACCTCTTTAGGTTTCTGTACAGTCAATAATAATTTCCTAATGGCT
Source organism: Macaca nemestrina (assembly GCF_043159975.1). Lineage (NCBI taxonomy): Eukaryota > Metazoa > Chordata > Mammalia > Primates > Cercopithecidae > Macaca > Macaca nemestrina. Next base: position 63,271,636 of record NC_092128.1, on the reverse strand, counting down.
TCCTGATGTTTGATAGATGTTCCCTCGGAAGTTAGGAATTCCCTTTCTCTCCATATTGCTGCATGGGCATGGAGGACTCGGTAAGCATACTTAGAGTCTGTATATATATTTACCCTTTTTCCTTCGGATTCTAGTGCCTGAGCAAGGGCTATTAGTTCTGCCAGCTGAGCACTAGTTCCTGGAGTAAGGGGATTACTTTCAAGTATTCCATTATAACTGACCACTGCATACCCTGCTTTTTGAAGTCCTTTTTCTACAAAAGAAATTCCATCGGTATAGAAGTTGAGGTTGGGATCAGTCAAGAGAACCTCTAGAAGGTCCCCTCGAGCAGCATAGGTTTGAGCAATTACTTGTTGGCAGTTATGTTCTATCTTTCCTTCATTGTCTGGAGGAAATGTGGCTGGGTTCAGAATTGTACAAGTGCGCAGTCGCAGCACTGGCCCTTCAAGTAATAGAACCTGATATTTAAGTAAACAGTTGTCTAACAGCCACAAGTCTCCTTTAGCAGTGAGTATGCCATTCACATCATGAGATGTCCACACAGTAAGATCTCTTCCCTGTATCATTTTAAATGCTTCAGATAGTAAGACTGCTACTGCCACCACTACCCGTAAACAATGAGGCTGACCCTTTGCCACTACATCCATTTCCTTACTCAGGTATGCCACGGGTTGCAAGTTCATCCCTCGGACCTGTGTAAGGACTCCTAGAGCTATTCCTGTTTTTTCTGTGACATATAAAGAAAAGTCTTGCCCCGTTGGCAAACTTAACAAGGGGGCTTGGGTTAAGGCCTTCTTTAGGGCCTGGAGAGCCACTTCTGCTTCAGGTGTCCATCTTACTAAAAGGATATTGGCTCTCTGAGTTTCCTTAATTAGTGTATATAATGGTCTGGCTATTTTGCCGTACCTGGGAATCCATATTCGGCAGAAACCTGTTATGACAAGGAACCCTCTTAGTTGCTTTAGGGTTTTGGGTTGAGGATAAGCCAGTAGAGTCGTATACATTCCTCACTGAGGGCCCTGATGCCTTTGGATAATTTTAGCCCTAAGTATTTAACCTGCTGTGAGCAGAGCTGAGCCTCTGGTTTGGAAACCTTGTAGCCACAGGTGGTGAGGAAATTTAAGAGTGCTTGGGTGACTTGATGGCACAAGGTTTCTGAATGGGCAGCTAAAAGTAAATCATCCATGTACCAAAGGACAAAAGGGTCCAGGTGTGAGAATTGGCTCAAGTCTTGGGCTAATGCCTGGTTAAATAGATGGGGGCTATCTCTGAACCCCTGGGGTAAAACAGTCCAGGTGAGTTGAGAGGTTGGGTTCGAAGGATCTTCAAAGGCAAACAAGAATTGAGAGTCAGGATGTACAGGGATGCAGAAAAAAGGCATCCTTAAGGTCCAGGACTGTAAACCACTCTACTTCCTCCGGTACTTGGGAAAGGAGAGTATAAGGGTTAGGTACAGTTGGGTATAGAGGGACAATGGCCTCATTGATAATCCGGAGATCTTGCACTAACCTCCACTGTCCGTTGGGTTTCTGTACTCCTAAAATTGGAGTATTGCAGGGGCTATTGCATGGTTTTACTATATCTTGGGCTTTTAGGTCCTTAACAATCTTCTGGAGTCCTTGTTGAGCCTCGGGTCTGAGGGGGTACTGCCTTTGGTAGGGAAAGGAGGCAGAATCCTTTAGTTTTAACTTGAACAGGACAGACATTCTTTGCTCATCCATATTGTCCTTCTGTTTCCTGGACTTCAGGATTAATTCCTTCCTCAAGCAGGGGACAACAAATGGGTGTTCCTTCTCCTATGTTCAGATGTATAATGGCCCCTGCTTTTGCTGGAATGTCTCTTCCTAACAAGGGAGTAGGACTTTCCAGCATAATTAGAAAAGCACGCGAAAAGCGTAAAGTTCTCCAGTCACAACTTAGTGGCTGGGAGAAGTGTCTAGTGACTGGCCGTCCTAGGAGCCCTCGGATAGTGACAGATCTGGAGGACAGTTGTCCGGGACAGGAGAGTAAGACTGAGAAGGCTGCACCAGTGTCCAGAAGACAGTTAACCTCCTGGTCCACAATGGTCAAGCATACCCGGGCCTCTGTGAGGGTGATGGCATGGGCTGGTGCTTTCCCTGGGCACCGTCAGTCCTGCTGCTGGATCCTCTGGTTAGTGGCTTCTGATTCAGAGGAACTCCATCCCCTGGGGCAGTGGGCCTTCCAGTGATTCCCTTGACATAAGGGGCATGGACGAGGGGGCGGCTTATTTCCACTTGGACAATCTTTTTCAAAGTGTCCTTGTAGACTGCAGTGGAAACAAGCCTGATGAGGCATTCGATTTGCCCAGCCTTTCCGTGTTCCAGAGCTCCAAAGTCCGCTTGCCTGAGGGCCATGACTAAAGCGGTGACCTTTTTTTAAATCCCATTTGTCCTGTTCCGTCTGCTACTCCTGATTTCTATTACAAAAAACCGAGGTTACCAAGTTTAATAGGGTTTCTAAGTTTTGCTCTGGGCCTATGGAGTACTTTTGAAATTTTTTTTCTAATGCCTGTAGCTGACTGAGTGATAAACGTATCCTTTAAGATTAGTTGACTTTCAATAGAGTCAGGTGACAGGGAGGTGTGCTTCCTCAATGCCTCCCTTAGTCTCTCTAGAAAGGCAGTAGGATTTTCTTCCCTTCCCTGAGTTACAGTGGACATCACTGAATAATTTATAGGTTTCTTCCTAGTTTTCCTTAGTCCTTCTAGCACGCAAGTTAGCAAATATCTGCAGCGCCAATCTCTATGTTCCGATTCTGCACCCCAGTGAGGGTCTATACTGGGAACTGCCTGCTGGCCTATGGGGAATCCTTCTCTTTCCTCTGTTGTCATCCTATCATTGACCTGACTGAGATACCAGAGATCGCCAAACTCTTGTGCTGCAGTTATGGCAGCACTTCTCTCATTTGAGGTTAGAGTCTGATTTAGCAGTAACATTATATCTCTCCATGTCAGATCAAAGGATTGTCCTAACTCTTGTACAACATCAATATAGGCATCACGGTTATCTGAGAATTTACCTAGGTCTATTTTAATTTGCTTTAAGTCTGACAGAGAAAAAATATGCACTCTGGCTGGACCGAATTCTCCTCCTCCCATTGCTTGGAGGGGCCATAACTGGGGAATACTGGCACTCCTTGGTTCATTGTATACCCTTTTGTCTATCTCCTTTCGGACTGTTTGGATTGAAGGGTGTTCCTTATTAGTTGGAAAAGGAGTCAGGGGGATGCTGGGGTAGGGAGGTAGACTCTGAGGGCTTCCTGCTATTTATCTCTTAATGAAAAGAAAGTTTGTACATATGGCACTTCACCCCATTTGCCTTCTTTTCTACAAAAGAGGTCTAGCTGTAAGATGGCGTTATAATTTATACTTCCTTCAGGAGGCTAGGTTTCTCCCCCTTGAAGAGGATAGCGTGGCCAGGCAGTACTGCAGGAGAATATAAGTCTTCTTTCTTAGCATCTGAGGGTCAAATTGTTCCCAATTCTCCAGAATACATCTTAGGGGCATTTTTGCCTTGGGCAGAATGTTTCCCATCTGAAAAAAGAACACACGGATGCCAGCACCCCTAGTCATTTTCCGACGAGCATTAGTCATAGAGCGTCCTCTATGGTCCCAATGTTTGTTCCTTTCCAGGGTGCGTAACCACCCATGGACCTCTGCTTATCGGATTAGTTACGCTCACTAATGTAGCAGTCCTGCACCTGTTTTCCCACCTCTCTTGACCACAAAGAAAGGGGTCCAGGCTGCTGGATTCTAGTGGTCCTTTACCAGCGTGCCCAACATTGCCTTTGCGCTTGGAGGTGAGTTCCTTTCCAGGGTGCGTAACCACCCAGGGACCTCTACTTATCGGATTAGTTACGCTCACTGATGTAGCAGCCCTGCACATGTTTTCCTGCCTTTCTTGACCACAAAGAAAGGGGTCCAGGCTGCTGAATTCTAGTGGTCCTTTACCAGCATGCCCAACATTGCCTTTGTGCTCAGGGGTGAGTCTTAGAGTTGGGCTGGGTTCCTGAGTATTTCATAACAACCCAGCTGCCCATCAAGATGCATTCCCATAAACAACAGTTCTTATGCAAATTCGTTTCAGAGAGGGTGTAGCTAACCTTTTGAGTCAGGTTTGAGATAGTCTTTTGATTCTGTAAGTACTTTAAGGCTCAGCTGAGTGCAAATAGCTCACGTTTGAGGAGATCAATTATTAGGGAATTTTTCTAACTCTGCTTCCACAAAAGTCTCCGTATCAATTACTGAATACCCATTGTGGTTTTTACCTCAATCACCAGGGAGGAACCATCTATCGTCCTGTCCTGAGGGGAGTTCCTCCTAGGTCTGCTCAGACCTTTGTATGGTAATTAAGATTTAAATCCCCTGTTAGGAAATCTGCAGGGTTAAGGGAATTATCAGTGGTTGGAGTTACATTAGCCTTTTCTAACAGAATAGCCCCATACTTTAAGATTTTTGAGTTAGTAAGCTACCTTTTTGCTTTTTGGACTTAGAATAATTCTGAACTGGTGAGATGTGCTCATAACAAGGTTTCCTCTAAAAGTTGCTTTTCTACTTTTAGCAAAGCAGTTGCCGCTACCGACTTGAATGCATTTGGCCCATCCACGGGTCCTGGGTTAAGGATTTTTGTTAGGAAAGCTATGGGTTGTCAGTGGCCTCAGTGCTACTGAGGACTACTCAGGGCTACGCCCTTATTTACACTGACAACAAAGTGGTATTGGAGTGTTTTAGGGTCCCGGACAAGACCTTCAATTATCAATTAGAGGTTTTAAATTTACCCTAGCTTTTAAAGGAATAGGGCACACTTTTTTTTTTTCCTATTTCTATCTTTTTCTTTCTTTTTCTCTTTGATTCCCTCTTTGTCTCTCTCTCCTTCTCTCTCTCCATCTCTCTCTCTCTCTCCATATCTCTCTCTCTCTATGTCTCTCTCTCTCTGTCTCTCTCTCTTAGCCATTACAAACTTGGGGCCCTGGCAAGGGTGATGGGGAATGGGTCCCACATAACTGCCCATGTAGAGAGCTGTATACCTAAATCGGGAGGGACGCCAGGGATAACACTCCCTGGGTTATAGCCTAGGTGCCGAATGACACAGCTTCTTTAGATAACTTGAGCTTCTTTAGATCGCTTTGGAGATACAACTTGCTAGATGATATGAAAGCCTGAACCATTAGTACCTAGGAGGCAGGGATCAGAAGAAGTAGATTCAGAGGTAAGGAGGATGTTGGGGCTACACTTTGAAGAAAATCGTGGTCAGGACCCAGGAGGTGTGGGTCAGAAGGAAAGGTAGGGGCACACGCATGGGCGACTGTTGAGTAGAGACTTCTGACTGCACCATGATCTCAACCAGCTACTGCTGGGAGTTCGGGACGACAGCTTTCTGCCTCTAGGTCGGTCCTCGGCTTCCCCAAGAAAATTGAAAGTGGAAGCTGGCTCCAGGCAGTTTGGGGTTGTTAGAAAGCCCTTCTCCAGATAGCCTCACACCTGAGTCTCAAGTCCGGCGACCGCGCTAATCGTTTTTAACTGGCCAACAGGTGCCCGGTATTTTCCTCCAATTCTAAGGAAGGATAGGACAGAATAGCATATGAAAGTGGTCTAATATTACTCACCACTTTGGAGATCCCTTTGTGGTCACCAAAATGCTACCAGGGATGCTTTGCTCCCAGAGCCCCCAAGATGGTGGAGGCTGCTTCCAAAATGGCGGCAGGCCACTTCTAAGATGGTGGTGAGCCTCATGTTCTCTTACCTGGGGTTCCTGGCCTCACAGATTGCAAGGAATGGAATCTTGGGCTATGTGGTGAGTGTTATAGCTCCATTAGAAGCTGTGGGTCATGGAAGAGAACCGTGGAACCCAGGAACCCAGTGACTAGTGTTCAGCTCAATTAGGACGAACCCAGGCACTTAGCTGTGCAGGAGCAATAGGGCAAGCCTTTAGCCCAATCAGGAGTGGCAATGGGCATCTCGCTGGATCGGGAGCACAGTGGACACCCTGCCGGATCCAGAGGGATGGAAGTCAGTGGCGGGTCTGCAACCGCGGCAAACAACGGTGGTGGACCGGGAGCGAAAGCTCAGCTCGAGCTGTAACAAACAGGGACCAGAATAGTGCAGTTGCAACATTTGACAGAGTGAAATAGAATGAAAACAGCTCCCATACAAAGGGAGGGGACCCAAAGGGGGTTGCCCAGCAACCACTTTTTAAAAATTCTACAGTCTTGGACTTTTTTCTTCATTAATTTATTTCCAGGATTTGTACTTAAGTGACTGTATACATGGCTCTGTTATCCTCAGAGTTACATAGTATAAAAGACACCAAAAGCTGAATGCTGAACAAGTGGTGGGGTGTTTAATAAGATGAAGACACGAAGACAATGAATTCAGTTTTAGGCATATTCATTTTGAGTTACTGTGGGACACCAACAAAAAGGTCTAGTCTGGAGTTCAGAGAGAGGGAAAGGTTGCAAGTCATGAGTTTATATGTAGTAATAAGAATCACAAGAGTAAATGAGATTTCTTATTGAAACACATACGAGAAGAGAGCCCAAAGCCCTGAAAACATGACAGTTAGACTTCCTGAGCCAGTAGTACTGAAAGAAAATACACTGAAAGTAACTTTCCAGATTTTCCAGAGTAATCCTGAGTGGATATCCCCATCTAGGGAGTCGAACTATGGATACTTACCTGTGCTTGCTATTAGGTTGCTACAAAAGTAAATGTGGTTTCTGCCATTACTTTTCATTACTTTTTAATTAAAAGTAATGGCAAAAAAAGTAATTAATTTTGCACCAAGCTAATATTATGTTTTATCTCTGTCACCATATGTCTGGAGTTTACCAAAGCAAACTTTTTATTTTATTTTATGTGCCTCGGAACAAGTGTCAGAATACGTTCACAGCCTCCCTATGGGGTTCTTCACCTCTAGCTATGTGAGCCAAAACTCTTCAGCTTTACCCAACTTGTATCTTTACTTTGATATTGGATCTTCAGTGACAGGGAGGATATATTTCCAGAATATTCATAAAAAGAAATATGCACTCAGTACTGATACTTGAAGTCTCCAGAATGTGTCTCTGTCAGATAGGCAAGAAGAGTATCTGTGATGGTTTTGTTTCCAAACGGAGTATTTTATGCTTTCTTGGCCTAATGGGAAAGCACAGCTTTCCATTATACATTTAAAATCATGGAAGAAACACGCTCTTTCTCAGAGTATTTAAAAATTTCTCTGCCTATTGAAACATTAGAATAACATTTTAAAATGTTTTCTCTGCTTCACGTTTGTGATATTTGCACAGAACTTCAAACATAATGCATGTATACGATCCAGTTAATAATAGCTCTGCTGGAATTCATTAATAGTTCCATGAGTCTCACAAGTAAAAGGAAACAAGAAATAGTGTCACTATGTGCTTTGTTTTGAACATATTAACTAAACATTACAAGAGGAGATTAGAAAAGCAATCACTCTATTTAGTTGAGTAATTACCCACTTGAATCCCTAAAGATCAGTTATGGTAACATGTTCTATAAGATTTCCACTAGGAGTCTTAAATGAGTCAATAAAAGATCATGTTTATATACGTTAAAAACACTTGAAAGAATAATATTAACATAGACTCTTAGGCCATGCCCACACTTGCCCAGTAAAAGGTATTTCTCTAGGAAATGTGTTGCTTTTGACATTAGTGTTCTTAAAAATGTGCAACAGATATAAACGTTGACAATCACTTTCATTATGTTTTGACTTACTAGCATTAAAGAGAAGCCAGTGTTAGGTTCATTGCTATGGAAGTAGGTCTTATTTTATGGCATACTATTGATATTGGCTATTCCATTCATAGATGCAGAAAGCCTTCATAGTCCGTAAGTACAGTGATACTCCAGCACTATTTTTTTTTTTTAATCTGGTAAGGTATATACAGTTGGCCCTCCATATCTATGGGTTTCATGTTCATGTATTCAACCCAACTGCGGATAGAAAATATTCAAGAAAAAAATTATATTAAGTTCCAGAAAACAATACTTTAATTTGTTGTCACCGAGTACTTCACTGAATCCATTTGAATGAAGTGATGTGTAGGCATTGTATTAGGTATTATTATTATTATTATTTGAAACAGAGTGCCACTCTATCCCCCAGGCTGGAGTGCAATGGCGTGATCTCGGCTCACTGCAACCTCTGCCTCCCAGGTTCAACCGATTCTCCTGCCTCAGCCTCCTGAGCAGCTGGGATTACAGGCACGCACCACCATGCCTGGCTAATTTTTGTATTTTTAGTGGAGATGGGGTTTCACCATGTTGATCAGGCTGCTCTTGAACTCCTGACCTCATGATCTGCCTGCCTTGGCCTCCCAAAGTGTTGGGATTACAAGCATGAGCCACCACACCTGGCTTGTATTAGGTATTATAAGTAATCTAGAGACGACAAAAAGTACACAGAGGAAGTGCATAAGTTATATGCAAATACTAAGCCTTTTTTATATAAGGGACTTGAGTATCTGCAAATTTTGGTATCCATAAGGGTACTGGACTCAATCTCCCACAGATGCCAAGGGACTGCTGTATTAAGAAGATAGGGAATTCTTAGCAGATAATTTGATGCATATAATTGAATTTGCAAAAATTTTATGCATTTTGCAAGCATAAAAGTATATGGAGTTTTATTTTTTATGAAACATTCTAGATCACTAAGTATATTATGATATCTAGTAAAACTAGTTTAAAAGCTTTCATTGTTTCAGAATACAGGTCTCATATGCCTGCACTGTAAAATAATATATTAAAGTACATAACATGAGTTAAAAATTAAAAAGCCAGAAGTGAAAATAGTAAAAACGATAATAATGAAACCTTCCACTTAAAAATATAAAAATAAAAACCCTATCATTTCTTATTTTTTGATAAGCATCTAATCATGTATCCAAAAACTTAATGTGCCTGCAATTGTTCTCTTAGGCCCCATCCAGATTGGAATGGCCCTTCCCTTCATTATTTTTTAAAATAAATGTCAGTAAAATTTGTACTTTTTGGTAATTATTTATTTTTTAGAGTTTTTTAAAAATCATATTGAGAAACTCAATCACAGAGTTCTTTGTTTTATAATTATTACATTTTGGGAGTAATCTTCTGGAATTTAGGGCCTAAGATTAAATAATCATTTGAGACCAAAGTTGAGTGTACCCTTTTACTATGATTTTCAATCTGTTGAAAAAAATGGTGTACACACACACATGCACATACATACGCACATACACATACATATGCACAAACACATTTATGTATGTATACCAATCTCAGGATTATGCAATGAAATAAGAGTCCTTTGGAAAGAGAAGAGTTCAGTGCAACCAAGATTAGGCTAGATCTGCCCTGTGCCACCAATAGAGACCCGATTCCCTAGGTGTCTACCTGGGATCTTGCAAGTAAGCAGACTTACTTTGGGATTGCTGGTATTGAGTAATTGCTACTAGAAAACTGAGAAATTCTTAGGAGTTCCATTCCAGAAGCCAAAATCTAGAACTTTGAATCATAATTAGGATATGCAACAGAAAACAGAAAGTTTGAACAGATTTAGAACCAGACTGATCATTTCCCATTTCCATCAATATCTCTAAGGACCTGTAAAGGTAATTTACAGACTTGCAGTTATGAGGATTCACACTCTACGGGTGACCTTTACTGTCTTATGGGAGTAACAAAGATTCAGATCTCAAAATTATAATGATGACTGATTGGTGACTCAATCCCTGGCATTTCCCAGACCTCAGACTCTGGTGGGAGTAAGATAAACTAAATCTAGCAATCATTTCCAAAGGATACTCCCATATTACTCAAAACCTTGGGGACTGAATGCTGTCCAGCACTTGCTTTGGTCATGGCAAATCAAAACAATTAACGATTACTGTTACTATAAAGTTATTTATTCCCTGTAGTGAAGAAAAAGGAGCAAGGGGTTAAGGAATCTATTCTTAAACAGGCATGCATTTTTCCTAGGAATTTTCCCTCTTGCAAACTCTGAAATTTTACAGAAGAAAGTAAGGTGAAATCTTCTTTCCCCAAATGCAAGATAATTTATTAAGCAATGAGGTAAAGTAAGTGTTCATAATCATATGCTGAAAGAGAGGAGTAAACAAAATGAAAATTGATGCCACTAGGAATAATGGAAAAGTTGTTTTATTTTTAGGAAATTTGAGGAGTGATATTATTTCAATGACAGTTTGTAAGAGGTGAAGACGGATGGTCTTTTTGATTAATCAGATAATATTTAACAAGCATTTGTCACACTGTATATTGAGATCCTTTTCATATTTTTGAAAAAAGTAACCACAGGAGATAATATTCCACATACTGCCTAGATGTGCATCAAATTCTTCTTTTGGGAAACACAGAATGACTACAAACTCTTGCAGCTGGATTGAGTAGATTTCTTGCTTCTGATCAATGGAGGTTGATGACAATAATATATGTACTTTCTGGTCTGTCTCCAGAGTCCCTTTTTGATCCTTTTTAGGAGCCGTGAGTTTAAATTACCAGGATTGTAACCTGAAAAGAGACTGAATTTCTGAGTACTTGCTTGAAGGTAAACTGCTGTCTTAGTCAGTTTAGGCTACTATAACAAAATATCACAGACTGAGTTACTTATAATCAACAAAAATTAATTTATCGAGTTCGGGATGCTGGAAATCTGAGATCAGGGTGCCAACATCACTGGATTATAGAAAGGACCTGCCTCCAGGTTGTAAACTACCAACATCTCATTGTATCCTCACATGGTAGAAAAGGAATGAGCTCGCTTTCTGGCCTCTTCTTATAAAGACAGGAATCCCATTCATGAGGGCTCCATTCTCATGACCCAATCGCTTCCCAAAGGCCTTGCCATCACATTGGGGTTTAGGATTTCAACCTTTGGGTTTGGCAAGTGGGCACGAACATGCAGTCCATGACAATTGCCAAAGAGTGTCAATTCCAATACGCGCTAGACCAATACAATATTGACAAGAGCAAGAGATAAACATTGTTATTACTAAGCCACTAGGATTTCATGCTTTATTTTTAACCATCGCATAACTTATCCTAATTCATAAATCAATATTATATGAGAGATATAGCTGTAACAAAGACCTAAAACATGTATTACATGTTTACTGAACAGGAAAAGGACAGTTTGAAACCTTATACTGAAATTTAGAAAGATGATGAACCATATTTTGCAAAAGCAAACATTTGATAAAACTTTTGCATATAGTAACTTGAAAGCAGAAAATTCCTATTCCTATTTCCTATTCATCTGGAAACTTTAGAGGATATAGTTGGAAAAATATAGTAGTATAATTAGTATATTAGTATATTTATACTGAATTAATATATTTTGAAGATTATGGACTACTTTAACAAAATATTACCATCAAAAGGAGGAGGTAAGAATAAATTAAGAATAAATTGACCATTTTGCAAGCTGAAATAAAAGGTAACAGAGTCCTGAAATTCTGTGCCTTCCAGAGTTAGGAAAGCTAGCTGCTTATAGACTCCTACCAGTTGGTGATGGAATTTTAAAAGGATTGAACAAGATCCAGTGAAATGTCTCAAATAAATATAATAAATCAAAGCTGAAACTAATAAGCTTAGGCATGGTTTCCCACTCATTTTCTTAAAAAGGTGTTTACTATTAAAGTAACAGGTAAGCAAGTTGGTGAAAAGCAATGAAATAGAGAAATTTGAGAACCACATCTGGAAAAGAACTCTGAGTATGTGATTACTGGTACATGTAAAATTAGAATAAAACAAATCAGCAGCTCTCCTGATTTAAGAAAATTTTATTGTCAAAAAGTCAGAAATTTGACTGCTTCAGAATTAAAATAAATAAATAAATAAATAAATAGTAATAACCTTGAGAATCCAATTTTCCCTCAGCATGAGGCACAACGTGAATAATCCACAGCTCAGAGGAAGGTATTCTTTCTAGCACTTATTTAAGACGTGACCAAAGAGAAAAAAGGACTAGAATGAGTTTACAAATGGGTGGTGGATCGAGGAGCCATGAAGAAAAATGGATGAAATAATTCCTTCAACGGAAATGAGTTACAGCTTAATACAGGAAAATGAATTAGGGCTTACTATGGGAAATGAAATAGATCTTAAGACAGTTTAATATACATACCATGCTCAAGGTTGGAGACTTGTAGGCATTTTGTGTGTGTGTGTGTGTGTGTGTATACATTTGTGTGTGTACACATGTGTGTGTATGTGAAAAAGAAAAAAAGCAGTTATATCACGTTTCTCTCCCTGGCACAATTAGAATATTTTAAATGAAGACTAATGATTAGTAGAGAACTAAATTTGTAGTCTAAATTGCATTCAAAGTCAAATCACATCATTAGTTATATAAAAGACATTGGCCTTGGAATTATGAATCCATGTCTCTTTTTGTGTTATTCTTCATAAAAATTGAAAATTGACTTCTGATGAGCTTTTTAAATGTTTTGAAGTAAACTGTAAAAATTATCTTCTACCTCCTTCTGATTAATGCAATGAGATGAGATCAAACCATTTATGAACTCCTGCTTTGCCAGTAAGTGGTGTCTCTTAGACTATATAAAGAAAGATATTTAAAACAAGTTAACTTTTAACTTAGAACTTGATTTTAAAATTAGGTGTCATTCTTCAGAAACCAGAAATTATTTTATGCTAACACTGTATTTATTTCCTTGGTAATGTCAAAGAGACTTTCTTTGAACATTTTATAATATGACTTAGTATTTATAGTAATGACAATTAAAGTCAAATTTCTCCTTCACGTTTTCCTTAACATTAGATTCCAAGATATTTTGCCACCAAACACATTTAAAGGTTTCCTATGACGAGTCAACAAGTACAAACTGACAACCCCACAATATAAAGCAGTATGAAAGAGGCTCATAGGAAACAAAGAAGTATAATTCAGTATAAATCACAAATTAACTATCATTCTGGAATCTTTTCAGTTTAATTGGAGATAATGTAACATAAGAAATACATGGATTATAATTGTCAAATGAATTATAATAACAAAAATTTATGTTTGTGTAATTCTTCAAAGTATCTTTGCTTTCATATATGTTGTATCAATGGTTCTTCATTAAAACTATATAGAGCTATTTTCCTTTCCTTTTTGTAAAAAAAAAAAAAAAAAAAAAAAAAAAGATTAATTCCTATTTGAATTCAATAGAGGAGTACTTTTCCACTGCCTTGGTTCAGGGACAAATACTCAAACTGATTTTATTTAATAATACTTGGGTGGAATGTTGAAGACAGGTTGTCCTTTTCATACATTTGGGGGGTCCAGGATTCACCTTCTGATTTTTCTGGGGATTGTGACTGTCTTGAAACAATATAAGGATTGACTACCCGAGGTAACTCTAGTGAGGACAAAGCAAAGTCTTGGAAAATGTACTTATGCTCAAGAGGGTTCACTTATGCTGCAGAGTCAGCAAGCAACGTGCTAGCCGCAGGTGATGGGAGGTGCACTCTCAACACCAGTGGGAAGAGCAATAGTATGGACCTCAGCATAAGGGAGGCATAGTGCTCACTAGTTGGCTATCACACTCCCACAAGATTCCCTGGAACTGTCCATGGGCACATCCCTTCAAGAGGACCCTGGGTGCTTACCCTGTTCCTGTACATCTGATCCTTTATGTCACCCAATAACCTACCAACCTCTCTTCCTATGACCCATCAAACATCCGTGTACCTGTTATTCACTTTTGCATCACGTATTTCCAATCCCATTCCTAATGGTAGATTCACTATCTCAAATCTGTGCTACTGTATTAATCTTCCACTAATTGGTTTCTCTGCTCTACATCTCTCTCACTTCACAAACTCCACACTGCCACACTTTCTAAAACAAATCTGATGCTATTTCCTCAAATACCAGGTTTCTCAGAACAGAACTCTACCTATCTGACGGTCCTCATCTGTCACCATCCCATAATCCCACACACGGGCTGAATATATAAGATAATTTTAAGTATTCTCTCCATCCAAAGTCCTACTTCAAATTATTATGTCTTTGCTCACGTTACCATTGTTTGGAAAGACCTTTTCCTTGTATTCTACATAAAAACATTCAAATATCCTCACATTAAAAAAAATCAATACATTGCTCTATCAAGAAAACTTAATGCCTCTTACCTTGCTAATCATGTTTGTATTTTAGGTACACTTATTCTAGACTTGTTAAACTGCATTGTAATTTTTATTTGTGAATATGTCATCCTCCGACACCCTATGTGAAGTACTAAAGTTCATAAAGACAGAGCAAGCAAAAAATCAATAATCACAACTACCTCTACAAACAAAATTTATTTTTCTACCTTCAGTGGCTATTATGCTTCATCAATCATGACTGCATCTTTCCTCATGGCATAACTTTATCTTGAAATACCATGGCTTTTTTTCCATATGTTAAATTTCTAAGTATCCTAAGATTCTGTTCAAATCCCATTGCTATTAGGAAATAATTGATGCACGGTGAATGACACAAATAAGATTATCTTCTTTTTTAAATATACAATTTATTCTGCACTGTTTTAGAAAAAAAGATGGCTCCCTGTTCTATTCTTCCATAGCACTGTATGTATCAACAAGAACACAGAATATTGTTACTGTCAAACAGAAGAAATATAGTGGATAAGAGCAGTGGCTCTGGAGACAGACAGTTGTGAGTATGAATTATGACCCAACCAGGCACTAATTTTCAACATGGGTGAATTAATTTTGCTAAGACTGAGTTTCCTAGAAAAATTGATTTCATATTAATGCTCACATTAGGAGATTGTTTTGTGCATTGTATTTATTAAAAGACAGTGTTTATATAAAGTGCTTAACAAAGTGCCAGGGAATAAGAAGTATTTCATAAATATCACCATTATTAGATGACCAGATACACCCTACTCCAGTTTCCTAGGAATCCTGGAGTTTCCAAGATGCCCTTCCCTAGAAGAAATGGAAACACTGAGAAGGAGGATTATCTATTATACCTGGAAGGAGCATAGAAGCAATAATAGTGGTTAAAAATCACTGTTCTACATGACAGCCTTGTCAATCAAGGATTTCACTGTACCTACTTTGTATAATACCTTTAAAAATGAGGATAATTTTTAAAGTATACATCTCATGTGGACCTGAATTAGAAATTGGAACTTAGACGTTATTTCAGTTTTTCATTCAAAACTGGATTACATGATAATTCCAATGGCTTCAAAAATTTTTTTAAAGAAACAATTTGGCCCATAATGAAAGAACTTCAACTGACCCTGCAAAATAAGACATAACTATGTGAGAGAATGATGAACAATGAATGCAATGTAGGCTTTTGATCAAAAGAGCAATAGGTGGGAAAGCACGTTTGCTCTGCATGGGCAGTGGTATTTGGAAACATGTTATGTTAATGCCGGGATCATTAACCAGGTGAAACAGACTAATACTTACAAGCAGCATCTAGAAAAATAACCCAGTCCAACAATTTCCTCCTGACTGTTCAGGGAATAACAGCATATCCTACAATCATAACTAAATCTGAAGATCAAAATTTCAGTAATTGTGCAGTGAGGAAAATTCCCGAAACTCCATTTATTCCAGATTAATGAAAATCTGGTCTCCAAAACCTGGACTGGAAAAAAATGATTATTTCTTAAGTAATTTAGACTAAAATTGATATGGAGATGCCCAGCCTCCTAGAAACAAAAGGGAATTTTTTTTTTTTTTTTTTTTTTTTTTTTTTTTAGGTTTCAGGAAAAAAAAAAAGAAAAAACAAATGTAATGTGGAGTCATAAGATTCTCAGGCTCACTCTGTTTTGGAAAAATTAATGGGAAAACTTCACTTGATAGAAACCAATACAGATTTTACTTTAATTTTACTGAAAAGTTCATCTCAAATTTGCAACTTTTAGTTTTAAATATCTGCTAAAAGAATATTTTATGTGCATCTGTTAATTTTTCAGTTTCTGATTTGTCTCAGTTCATTGATTATCCTGAAGTTAAGCTATCGTGTGCATTTAATTGTCAAATTTTTATGCAAAATGAACTGTTAGTATAGTGTTTATATAATGTTATGGGTTTGTGAGTTAGTATTTCCATAATAGCTATTAATGTAATTTACATTTGTCTTTTTCAATATAGTGAGAAAAAAGCAGTGATATGAAGTTTACTATGTGGGTACCAAATAATATACATGGACTATACTACATAATACATGTGTTTCATTAAAATCTATGTGATTCTAGCATTTTAGGGTTCAGAACATGAATTATATTTCCAATATCACCTCATAAATTTATAAACGAGGACATCTTATATTACCCAGATGCTCTTTTTTTTCAAAATATGACGTCTACTAACAATGCACTCCTTTTAGTGTACATCTTTAAAATTTTGACAATGTAGCCATTCTCAAAGTATGTTGAGGGTAATTGACTAATGACATATGCATTTTATGAGTAAAATAAATCTAATCCCTTTTAGAAAATATTTTTGGAAAACTCTAAGTAAAATTAGAGGTTAGCACTCTTTCTCCTAAATGAACTCTAAATATCTACAATCAAAATTTACAATACTCAGATTCAAACTTAAGAAAACAGTAGCATTTCTGTCATGGAAATGTAAAGTAGATTAACCAAATATTTTTAATATATACATTTTTAATTTTTCCCATCAATTAATAACCACTGAAACATTCAACGTTTAAAACATTTACACATTCATATACATATATTTCTATAAATATACATTTTCCAAGAGTAAACAGTAATATTTTAGTGAAATAAATATTAATATTTTGAGGAAAAACTACTTTTAAAACTTTGATAAATTCATTGCCAATTGCCTTGTAAAAATATCACCAGTTTAAAATATCTTGAACAGTACATGGGAGACTATTTCTCTATACTCTCACCCAATTAGAACAGCATAAATTTTAAAACCATTGCAACCTGATAAGTGAAAAATACTTCAGAATTTCATTAATTCACGGTTATTTTATTACTGTTTCTTTTTTTTTTTTTTTTTTTTTTTTGAGACAGAGTCTTGCTCTGTCGCCCAGGCTGGGGTGCAGTGGCCGGATCTCAGCTCACTGCAAGCTCCGCCTCCCGGATTTAGACCATTCTCCTGCCTCAGCCTCCCGAGTAGCTGGGACTACAGGCACCCGCCACCTCGCCCGGCTAGTTTTTTGTATTTTTTTAGTAGAGACGGGGTTTCACCGTGTTAGCCAGGATGGTCTCGATCTCCTGACCTCGTGATCCGCCCGTCTCGGCCTCCCAAAGTGCTGGGATTACAGGCTTGAGCCACCGCGCCGGGCCAACTGTTTCATGTTACCATCTTTCATCTATTTACAGTTCTTTTCTTCTTTTGTTACTTCTCTCTCTTGCTATACATTAAATAACATGCATTTAATGCCCAGCTCCAGTGCATCTTTAGAATAGTCTAGGGACACAATAAGAAATAGAACACGGAGCATGCGATTGTAAGGCAGCAAGAATTCCCTTATACACTAGCAGGTAGAATTCAGATGCTCATGTGTTTCCTTCACCAGGCTAATAGTATACTTTTGGCAATGGACCTGAAATTCACTCCTTCTGACTGGCAGATCGCAACACATGAAGCATTGTACGAATGGTTGCTGACTTACAATGGTACTACTTAATGATTTTCAAACTTTACCATGATGTGAAGGCAATAGCTGTCAGCAGAAAGCAGTAGGATGCTTTCTGGTGATGCTGGGCCAGTCAGCCAAGTGATTTGGAGAGTACTCTGTATACTTTGGAGAGTACTGTGTTGTCAGATGATTTTACCCAACTGTAGCATAGTATGAGTGTTTAAGGTAGGTTAGGCTACCTATGATGTTCAGTAGATAGGTGTAGTACATGCATTTTTGACTTACTGTATCTTTCACGTAGTGTGGGTTTGTTGTGTCATAATCTCATCACAAGCCTAGGAGCATCTGTGTACAAAACTTCAAGTATGCCTCAGCAAGGAACTACGGGGGCATTAAGGAGCTTTCTTCATTATTTTTAATACAGATGTTTCAATAGAGTTTTTCTCTGTTTCTATTACAGATCAAAATGAAAAAAAATTCAACTAAATTATCATTTTGGTCTATTTTCATACTTGGACTGGTCCTTTGTCATCTGACCTAGCCTTCACTTTTCTGGGAACAGAACTTTTATTTTTCTTTTGAGAAATAACTGTTTTATTCAATATTTTAAGGTTCTGCAGAGTGAAGGATACTTAAGCTATGATGTTGCAGACAGCAAAGCTTTGACAAGAGAGAAAACATTAATAGAAAGTAAATTTACTAAAAATAATGTAGAACTCTGTAATAATTAGAAAGAGGCACTGTAGACAGATGCACAGAATAAGAAATATTCCATTGCTCTCCATTGGCTAGGAGAATGAACTAGATAATATTTTTTCAAAATAATTTAAATTCTAGGGTACATTTGCAAAATGTGCACAACATGCAGGTTTGTTACGTAGATATACATGTGCCATGGTGGTTTGCTGCACCCATCAACTTGTCATTTACATTAGGTATTTCTCCTAATGCTATCCTTTCCCCAGCCCCCAATCCCCAGCAGGCCCCAGTGTGTGATGTTCCTTGCCGTGTGTCCTAGTGTTCTCATTGCTCAATTCCCACCTATGAGTGAGAACATGCGGTGTTTAGTTTTCTGTCCTTGTGATAGTTTGCTTAGAATGATGGTTTCCAGCTTCATCCATGTCCCTACAAAGGACATGAACTCATCCTTTTTTATGGCTGTATAGTATTCCATGGTGTATATGTGCCACATTTTCTTAACCCAGTCTATCATTGATGAACATTTGGGTTGGTTCCATGTCTTTGCTATTGTGAATAGTGCCTCAATAAACATACATGTGCATGTGTCTTTACAGTAAGCATATTTTATAATCCTTTGGCTATTTTCTTTGGTAAGTCAGACTTCCTGGTTCATTCAGGCCACATAGCTTGGGTGAACTGATGTCACATACAAGGATTCATGATACCAATGCCTGATCAATCAGAGAACTCATCTTTTTTTTTTTTTTTTTTTTTAAGTTCCAGAATACATGTTCAGAATGTGCAGGTTTGTCACATAGGTATACATGTGCCATGGTGGTTTGCTGTACCTATCAACCTGTCATCTAGTTTTTAAGCCCTGCATGCATTAGTATTTGTCCTAATGCTCTCGCCCCTCCTTGCCCTCTGTCCCCTGATAGGCCCCAATGTGTGTTTCTCCCCTCCTTGTGTCCAGAGAACTCATCTTTTACTTCTGTAATTAGTCCACGATTGGTACATGGCCCAATCCGAGCAAATTAGAGCTTATTTTATATTTTGCTGATGGAAAGTCCTTTTACTTTTGGAATAGCTTTTAAAAAAGGTGGGGGGATGTACCCCTGATACTGCCAGAAGTCTCCTTGCCACCATAGCAAATGACCTTGTCTGAAAATGAAGCCAATGTATAGGAAAACAGAACTAACGGATGGAGAAAAAGTTCCAATATCATTGCTTAAACAGTTGAATCCAGCAATACATAGATTTTCCAGTTAAATGAACAAAGGTGCCCCCTTTCTATTCAAGCTAATTTGTGTTGGGTTTTTTTGATGTCAACGCAGAAAGATTCTTGACTACTGCAATTATTCATGTTGTCTCTTTTTCTTTTGGAGTGTCCATTTTAAAATAGATTTATAAGAACTTTCTTTACTTTGAAAATATGAACACTTTTTATGTAAACATTTTTTTCAGATTACTATTTTTCTTTTAACTGTGTTTATGATGTTTTTGTCATAGAATTTTGATAATCTTATATTTTTCTTACTTTATGTATTTGAGTCTAATCTTTATGGTTTCTTCCTCAGGTAACTACAGATTTATAAAATCATACTACATTTACTAATTTCACCTATTTTCTAAAAATTCCCATCTGTACCACATACTAAATTCTGTCACTTTCAGGATTCTGCCTTTTTTGTTGCACTTTCTCTGTCTTTTAAGATATTACTACACTTACTTTGGTTATTTTAACTTCTTGATATATTATAATGGCATTATTTTTTATTTCTCTACAATTTTCCTGGCTGTTATGCATTTTTATTGTCTCAGTAGTATGTCAGCAGAATTTTAGAATAATTTTATCATATTTTCTAAAATAATATTTGAATTTAGGTTAAAGTTGTATTAAACATGTAAACTAGTTGATGAGAATGTCTTTTAATTTTTATTCAAGGAGCTCCATAATAGTTCCTCTTGTAAATTTATTTTTTATTATATTGTATTACTATTTATGTGAATAGATTAGAAAACTATGGGTTTTGGTATATTTCTTTCTGTAAGACATTAGTTATCTCATACCAGTTTTAATAGTTATATAAGTAAATATTTTGGAATTTATTTGCAGACAGTTGCATTCCTGTAAACCTTAATAATTGTGGCTCAAAATCCTTTTATTCCTCTTGTGAATTGGCTAATATTTCCAATAAAATGTTAAGTAGTAATGGTAATAAACACGATTATTTTATTTCTAATGTTAATAGAAATTTTCTAGAGTTTCAAGTAATATTGTGATGACGGTAAGTATATGTGTATACGTGTGTTTGTATGCACACATAGATATTAAATTCACATTTATATAGAATAGTTTGAATGACAAGGGAAGTCTTAGGTCAGAGCTGCAAATATGCTTTTCTATAGGGTACAGATATGTAGCTAAAAGCTGTGTGGGCACCTTGGCAAACTGGAGAATACACTGCTTACTTGAAGAAGTAACCACTATCCAGTAGTGAGATAATCATATGTTCTAATTAGACCAGAAGCTATAGTTATCATGTTTTAAATGTTGGCAAATCTATATGAATAGATGAGTTAATGCTGTAGTAACAAACAATTTGAAAATTGTAATGGCTTACAGCAACAAACTGTATTTCTTGTCCATCCTACATGGCCATCACAGGTTACCTGCAGCTCTGCTGCTTGTGTGCTCCACGTCATAGTCACTCCAGGCTAATTGAGTTGCAGCAGAGAGAAAAGAGAATGTGGCAAAGTATCCAGTGGTTGTTAAAGTTAAAATATGTCAATAACATTTCACATGACAAAATAGTCATATGGCCAATACTAATGTCTTGGTTGGAAAAAATATAATTTTTCTCCAGAGTGGAGAAGAGAAGAGCAACTAATTCAACCTAATAGCAAGTAATTTATAATGTGTATGAATACAAGTGGGAAAAACAAAATTTGTCAGCAGAGAGCTTTTGCTTGTGAACCACCATTTTGGAAACTTCATTTCATGTTCCTTAATTCTCAATTCTGATTCTAAAGTCATATGATTAATGGGTCTCCAATTCATTGAACCAAAAAAAAAAAAATACAGTTGATTATAGCTATAAGCCTTCCAATATCCTTTGGAAAATAGCAGAAACAGAACTCCACAATAACCTTTGGTGCCCTTGTGAAAGAACTGTTGAACTATAAATCTTGAGTGACCATTTAACAAAAATTAGAATTAAAATTCATTGAAGTCAAGACACTCAATCTCATTTTTTAATCGTACAAATTTCTTATATTTGTTAAAAAATCCAAATCACTAGGCTTCCATGGTGTATTTATTTCTAGCCATAATGTGGAACACAGTCATTCGTTTTAAGATCTTCATCCCAAATAATGACCTCAAAAATAACAAGTATATTTTCATAAAATAAAATCCATTAACTTATCTGTCAATAATTTCTTCTTAAATGTTCAATTGGTCTTGCCAAGGTATTTCTCATTGTCTGAAAGTGTTTCTTGAACCGATATAATGTTTTTTAAAGTTTACATAAGTTACTCCAATAGACAAAGAGAAGTATTGCTTATACCTCTTTTCAAAGAGGGACCTATCAGAACTGCAGAGTGCTGTCAGGGAAGTGAGTACAGCTACCAGGTCCTTCAGCATTGCCTCAGCAGCAGCAGACCACTTTACCCAAGGTTATGTTCCTTCCACAGCTGCCTATATCCAATGACTGATTGATATAGGGTGTATTAATCAGCCCATATATGGGGGTAGGAAAAACTCATAAACGTAGCCCAACTTGGGACAACTCTGATGGGCTTTGTTAGCTCCGGAGCGCCTTAATAAAAATTCCAATCAAATTTTTAAACTCTAACGCGATTTTTTTTTTTTTTTTAGGAAAGTGAGAAAGAAACTGTTTTTGTTAGTAGGAACTTTACACAGTATCTTTGATACTATGGTAAGAGTTATTTAAAATGTTTAACTTCACCTATTGATTTTATTGTATTCTATTTTGGTTTTATTTCACTACAAATATTATACATTGTTATATATTGACTATATTTTGTGATTCAGTTTGTATTAATGAGAGATTCCTGCATTGTTTTATGGACAAATATTTCACTGTTGTATTGGCCACATTTTTCAAATACGTGCCATAGATCACAATGCATCTTGGGAGAGGAATGAAGTAGGTGAGTTGGAAAGAGGGCAGGAAATAACTAATTTTATTCTGGTTGTTATCATAAATCTTTTAACACTATTGGCTTTTAAAAATAATTTTCTTGGAATTCTTGGATAAATATAGAAACAACATAATTTAAAAGGGAAAGAAAAATAGGCAATAAAATGTAGGAGAAAATGCTGCTTACTAAACACTTTTTAACGTTCTAGGCATTGAGCTGAATATTTATCTTACCTACTCTTCCCAAGAAACCAAGATCTATGTCATTTGCTTAAGGTAACACTTAGCAAAATAAGACTCAGCTTTTGTCCCAAGCAATTTGTCTCCGAAGAGCCTATAGTAGGCATCACTGCAAGTCCCTCTCTTGAACCAAATAATTGGTACAGGAAATAATTGCTAGGGAAATGCAGGCATGAGATGAATTGCAATAGATGCTAAGATGGATTAAAACTTAGACTTGCCTTTTAAAGTATTGATGTGAATTTGTAATAAGGAAGGATGTCAGGGGGAGTATTCAGTACACTGCACATGGTTGTGTAATAGTGTATGAATTGTATGTCTGCAGTCAGTAGGCTAAGAGTGAGCAAGATTGTGGAGATAAAAACAATGTGCAAGGCAAATATTCTACCCTAAATTATTGATTTATTTTAAGACGCACATTTTTTAAAAGGCAATAGTCTTGATCTGTGATGCAAATACTCATTCGACCCTCAAAGAAGAAAAAAGCCATTCCCATAAAACAGGCCCATGTGTAACATACTAACTCAAATGCCAAAGGATTTTCTTCGTCATCTCCATGAATTATTTATTTATTTAGCTCTTCTTGTTTATGCTATCCTTGGGCAACAAAAATGTTTGAATACTACTCCCACGTGTTTTCAACCTTGCGTGACCATGTGCCGGCTGTCAGGCAGGAACTGTGCCTTTTCTCCACTAAACAATAAGCCTTCATTGCCTAGCAAAAACCTGTCACAAGTAGATGTTTAGTAAATATTCTGAAGTAATTAGTACATGATTATTTGATGTGACACTGAGAAAAATTTTCCACATGTATTTTCCATTACATATTTGTTGCTAGTTCCTACTGAAGAGTGTTAATGTTCTTCCCCGGAAATGGTAAATGCAGCTTAAATTACATGAGACAAAGAAGAATTGTAATTGTATAAGGGTCTTCTCGGTGAATAAATTATGATGTATATAGAAATTTCTCCAAAAGCCTTTCAGCGGTTTGAATATTACCATAAATGACTACAATAGTGTGTGTACCTTTAGCATTTCATTTGAATCCCAAATTGAATAAATGACAAAATGTATTTTTTTGTTCAAGAGAATATGACACAAACTTGCACTATTTTACAAATGTCCAAACTAGAGACTATAAATATACCATTCTACTTTGCTTTCTTTCAACTTCAATAAAATTGTTATTTTTATTTATTTCATTTTACAATGATTGGCAAGAGTCTTTAAAAAAATTTCCAGCCAAAATTAATGGCAATTTCTTCAAATAAATGCACCACTTCTATTAATACATCATTCTGTACAAAGTATATAAAAAGTCTTTTAATGCCAAGAATGCAAACATAGCATAATATGCTGTGTGGTAACGATACCAGTTATATATAAAATACATGGTAAGAAGAAAACTTGTCAGACTAATTTTAAAAATAGAGCTTTTTTCTTATAAATTATAAGGTACACGAGATTACAAGAAAAATATTGCTGAATATTTTTTATTTGTCAGTGTTCCCTGATGAAATCTCATTATAAAAAAGTCAGATTTTTCACCTTCCAGAACTTCCATGTGGTTTCTAAAATAGTCAATCTGGAAATATCTGTGAGCACTTATTTCCAATTTTAAGTTCATGGGAATGAGACGAGAAATTGGCCCAAATGTATGTTCATTTTTACACTGCTGCAAAATTAAATCATTACTTTCAAATCTTGTAATTGAAGCATGCATATCTTCTTGCCTTAGAAATATTTTAAATACTTGAAAGTTACAGCAACATAATATTCCCATTTGAAATATATTTATTTTTTCTAAATCCATTTAGTTCTATTAATTTTATATTTTCCTACAATCTATAAAAATATTAATTATTTCTCACTCATGAGTAGTGGTATTATAATATTTTCTGTAGAATATTTAATGACCAGACACATTTTGAAAAATACGTTTAAGTCATTTATAAATTTGAAGGGAAATAACATTTATACTTTTAATAATTCCACAGCAAATCACCATTGAGAATTGGGAAATTAATTGATCTAGAAATATACATATAAATTCTGAGAAGGTTGTTAAAACCCATTATTCCTGGAACAAGGAAAATAACATGTGATGAATCAGAGTGAGCTTTGAAAGCAGCCGCAACAGGACTTGAATGTGACTAGCTATGGAACCTTGAGAAAATTCCCATTGCTTAACCATCATTTTTAATTCAGGAAAATGAGGAATACTGATAAGACCTACTAAAGTGGTCTATTATTAAAGTTAAATTACCTAGCACATGCACCTAGGCATATTAGCCCCTCAAAATCATTAGTTTGTTTGTTTTTCCTTTCTTCCCCATCCTGTTTCCTTATTGGGAATATGATAGTGGTTAAGAGCATGAGCTCTCTGTGAGAATATTTGGATTTAAATGTAGCTCTGCCATTTAACAGCTATAATAACTGTCAAAACATCTTCAACCCTTCTGTGCTTCAGTTTTTCTATCTGTAAATTGGAGATGACAACAGACAGTACTTAATTAGTGGGGTTTTCTGAGTATCAAATGAATTAATACATTAATGGATAATGCTTGATCCATAGTAAAAGTTGAAGTTTTAAATATTCTTGACACCTAGAAATAGAGGGTGGTATTTCCCAATAGTATTTACCAAGGACAGTGTATTTTTCCATACCTATAGTGGGATGAATAGTGTCCCTACCATAAATTTATATCCACCCAGGACCTCAGAATGTGATCTTATTTGAAAATAGGATTTTTGCTGATATAATTAAGGTAAAGAGGCAAATGAGAGCATACTAGATTAAGATACGCCCTAACTCCAATGAGAGTGTCTTTGCAAGAGACAAAAAGGGGCACACAAGGACACAGAGAAGAACGTGTTGTGAACATGAAGGCAGAGATGAGTTCACAAGTCAAGCTATGCCAAGTGCTGGTGACCACCAGAATCTAAGAGAGTGTCATGGCACAGTTTGGCCCTTCCAGTCTCCAGAAAGAATCAATCTTGCTGACATCTTAATTTGGGGCTTCTGGGCTCCTGAACTTTGAGAACATTTCAGTTGTTCTAAATCACACAGTTTATAAAAATTTGTTATGCTAGCACTAGAAAATGAATATAATTCCCTATGTCTTTTACCATATAAAAAAATCTGTAAGATGAGTGTTATTACTAGAGATTTCATACTAATTTGGTGATGATGGAGTTTGATGTAGGCAAGCATAAGAGGATCAATGATTTGGCAGCTCTACCTTTTCATACCAAGGCTTGTATAAATTAGACAGCAGTGCTAAAAAAAGAATCAGCTTCGCCGGGCACAGTGGCTCACTCTTGTAATCCCAGCACTTTGGGAGGCCGAGGTGGATGGATCACTTGAGATCAGGAGTTCAAGACCAGCCTACCCAATATGATGAAACCTCATCTCTACTAAAAATATAAAAATTAGCTGGACATGGCAGCGGGCGCCTGTAATCCCAGCTACTCGGGAGGCTGAGGCAGGAGAATAGATTGAACCTGGGAGGCAGAGGTTGCAGTGAGCCGAGATCATGCAATTGCAGTCCAGCCTGGGTGACAAGAGTGAAACACAGTCTCAAAAGCAAACAAACAAACAAAAAAATCAGCTTCATGGCAGTAATCATCTCCCTTGGAATAGTCAGAATCTCATTTCTGAGGTGTTGTAAACACTGCTGCTCGATGCATTGGGTAAGATTCCATTTAGAAGCGTCGCTCTCTGAAATCCGGGAATATTCCTATTTAGAAGGGTTTGAATGAATCTAATTTAAAGTCCACCAATTTTTTTACACTACTGTAAATAAGTGTAAAACATTTTTAACAACATACTTTCTCAAAGCACATGTAATAAGCCCCAAATAGGAAATGAATCAACACAATTATTAAGTACAACACTATTTTGTGTTTGAGATCAAAACATTAAAGGTAATTTTATAGATTCTCAGTGCCAGGAACAGTCTGGGTTTCACATTTTCCCCAATAAAGATTTACAAATTAAACTATAAAATTCTGGATCGCAAATTAATAAAGTCATACCTGAATATGCAACCTACTATTTGTTTCAATATTTTGCATCTTTCCACAAATGTAAAAGTGGAAGAATGTAAAGATATTTTAACATTTTAACACCATAGTATTCAAAGTACTACATAAGACTTTTAAGGAAAAACACAACTGAAATTTTATTCCAAAGTAGATGGAATTAATTAGCTAGATTTCTGAGTGATTATTGCATTTAATGGAAAATTTGTATTTTAGAATTGGAACATGTTAAAATTATGTCAGTTTTCATCTCAATTATAGCATTCTAGGAAAGGGAATTCAAAAATCACTAGGACCCTTAATAGAAGGGATTTGGATTTATTTTAGAGATCATATGATGTCTTTGCATATGTTACATCTGTTCAAGATTGCATTTAGGTGCTTATTTGACAAATAATCAACAATTTGCCTGCATGACTGCAATATTTTTAAATGACAGTATAAATAAAATACATCAAATCATAGCACTAATAACTAGCATCAGTAACTGGCATGAGACTCTTAATCATAATTGCTCTGTTTCAGAAAATTAGTTTCTATACAAATCAATCCTAAATATAGGTGATCAAAAGTGAAGTGAACTATGTGCAAAATAATCTTCTGCTAATTGAATAAAACAAAATGTGCCATAAAAAACCTTAATATATAAAATATACCCTATTAAAACTTTAAAGGAGATAAAAATAATTTTTGTGTATTCTTCGTTATATAATTCTAGACTTAGTTGTTTATATACGTGAGCAATCAAAATGTAGAAAGTTCAAATTAAACAGATAAACTAGAAATTGTGTATTTTACCAAGAAGCACAACCCAACAACAGGTCCTACTGAGTATGTAAGAGAATAGGTTTAAATTTTCTTGAGTGATTCTGGTGGCACACACAGAAAAACAGACTATACGAAAGAAGTACAAACTTTATGAAAGACCGATTTTACAGGTATTCTTTCTGCAAGAGTGAAAAACGGTAACTTTAAAACATTGATCTGAATGATATCATAACGTTTAAAAATAGTGAAAATAGAGTAATGAATTCTGCAAGTGCTGGAGCTTATGCCTGATCTGTTTGGCATTAATTTTCTTTATCATAAAGGCCCTTTAAGTAAGAACATTCTTTAAGTTATGAGTCCATATGTTGAATTTAACCACAGTAGCTATTGAAGTGAAAGTGGAAATTAACCTGTGACAGCTGCAGATGATTAACTTATCCACAGTTCAAGATTGATAAATTTTCAAAGATTAAATGTCTATATTAATACCTATTTCTGAGACTATTGTATTGGATTACTTTATTTAAACATGTGTGTGAATTTTCTCTAATGCAGTATTTAATGTATGTAAGTACAATATAGCAAGGAAAATAAACTATTCATATATAAAAGAGATACATTCCTTTGTATTTCATGTAACAACCTAATAGTTCATATTTCCCAAATAAAATATATCTTTAATCATTTTAAACTTTGGCATATTTCAACCTATTGCTCCAAAAGAAGCAGAGAAAATCCCCAAAACAACATGATATTGATGTGACCTTTTCAATCTGTATACTATACAAGCATGGAAACTAATGGTATTTAATGGTTGATATGGTTTGGCTATGTCCCCATCCAAATCTCATTTTGAACTGTAGCTCCCATAATTTCCACATGTCATGGAAGGGACCCAGTGGCAGGTAAATGAATCATGTGACCAGGTTTCTCCCATGCTGTTCTCATGATAGTGAGTAAGTCTCAGAAGATCTGATGGTTTTATAAAGGAGAGTTCCCCTACACAAGCTCTCTTGCCTGCCACCATGTAAAATGTGCCTTTGCTTCTCCTTTGCCTTCTGCCATGATTGTGAGGGCTCCCCAGCTAGGGGGAACTGTGAGTCCATTAAACCTCTTTCCTTTTTAAATTACCCAGTCGCGGGTATGTCTTTATTAGCAGCGTGAGAATAGACTAATACAATGGTCTTTTAGGGATAATTAATATCTTAGAAGATTTCAAGTCGGTGATTTAATGTGATTACAGCGTAGCAGGTGAAGTTTCGGAGTTAAGACAGAACGGTGAACCTTCTGGGCACCAGCAGGCAGGAATATCGCAGGTAGGCCATATTTCTACTCAAATGATACAGCACTTGGCTTACAGATTTGTCTGCAGACCTGGGGACGATCATCTGATCTAGCACAGTTCCTGGGCCCTAGCCCTCTGCCACCACCTATGGGACCACTTTCAGAAAAGAGGCCTAGTAGTCCTTCTTCATATTCCCTACTTCCAGTGCTCTTTCTCCTTTTCCTTTCCCAAGCCCACTCTCTCTTTATTTGTGTTCTTTCTGTCTCCTCGTTAGGCTGTAAAGACCTACCTAAAAGTTCATTCTGGTGCTATACTAGAATTATGGGATTTTATGGTCCATTGGAAAAGCCATATTGAACCCTATTCTTAGCAACAACAACAAAATGGGTTGCTACTCCTTGAAGATCAAAAATGCCAGTCACTAGTAAGAAGACCTCTTTTTCCTCAAAGGAATATAATACAGACTACTATTTCTTCCTGGTGACTTATTTGCTAAGTCACTTTTGCTGACTATGCAGTCCTGTACCATCACAAGTATAGACAAAAAGGTTTCTTACTCTAGCAGAAAAAAACCTCACAGGTGTGCACACATGCCTATATCATATTTTGATTTTTCAGTAGACTTCTCCATTATCTAAGAATTCTCTGCCTCCCTATAAAAAACTACGTTCTATAAAACTGAATCGAAAAACTCATTCAATCTCTTGCCAGTGATTGCCTCTTTATTCTTTACCCTCATCCACCTGGGAAAACTCCAGTTAATGATGTCCAGTTGTATGCTTTTTGACATACCATTTTGGAAAAATTTCAAGTGTCAAAAGATTTTGCTAGATGCCATGGACTTCAAACCAAGCTTGCCCTTCAACCTGTACAGAAATGCATGTGTGGGTTCCTAGTCAGCTCCTTCTTCATTGTCTACAATAACTATTTCAAACCTTCAAAGTTTTCTTAAAAACATGCATTCTCATCCGGTCACAGTGGCTCACACCTGTAATCCCAGCACTTTGGGAGGCTGAGGTGGGTGAATCTCCCAAGATCAAGAGTTCAAGACCAGCCTGGCCAACATGGCGAAACCCTGTCTCTACTAAAAAATAAATAAATAAATAAATAAATAAATAAATAAATAAATAAAATATAAATAAAAATATGCAAAAATTAGCCAGCCGTGGTGATGGGTGCCTGTAGTCCAAGCTACTCAGAAGGCTGAGGCAGGAGAATCATTTGAACCTGGGAGGCAGAGGTTGTAATGAGCTGAGATAACACCACTGCACTCTAGCCTGGGTGACAGAGCAAGACTCCGTCAAAAATAAAATAAAATAAAATAAAATAAAATAAAATAAAATAAAATAAAAAATAAATAAAT
The DNA here is from genome assembly GCF_043159975.1 of Macaca nemestrina. Lineage (NCBI taxonomy): Eukaryota > Metazoa > Chordata > Mammalia > Primates > Cercopithecidae > Macaca > Macaca nemestrina. Next base: position 63,241,450 of record NC_092128.1, on the reverse strand, counting down.
AAATAAAATAAAATAAAAAGAATGCAATCTCATTACTTCACTTACTTCCTCTTGTCAGGTGATTTCAACTACCATGTCACAAAGTAGAAAATGAAATCTCCCTTTTCCTCCCTCCATTCATGCCCCCGGGGGCCTGCTTTCTATTCCACTCCTTGAAGTTCAGTCTGCTCCGACATTATTTTCTCAATAAGGCTAAACTTTGCCTATTCCCTTTAAAATTGAAAGCTTCTTTTTCTTTTTCTTTTCTTTTCTTTTTTTTTTTTTTAGATAGAGTCTTGTTTTGTCACCCAGGCTGGAGTGCTGGTCTCAAACTCCTTACCTCAAGTGATTCTCCCACCTCAGCCTCCCAAGGTGCTGGGATTACAGGTGTGAGCCACTGCGCCCGGCCTTATCCTCAATTGTTAATCACGCTTTCTCAACTCTGTATTGCTCTGTAGCACTCATCACTATATAACATATTATGTAACTGAATAGTGACCTGTATTATTTTCTGTCTTCCTCTTTTGAATATAGGTATTATGAAGATTGGTATTTATTAGTTTGCTTTGTGCACCAAGTTTCCCAGTTCTGAACATACTAAACACTCAATAAATACTTGTAAAATAAATTTTAATATAGTTTTTAAATTACACTATAAAATAATTAAAGTACTGCTAATATGTTTTTAGTTAAAAAGGAAACTGCAGGAAAGAAAATTATAAATTTCAAAATACTTATTTAAAAATGGCCAAGTGGCCTGCTATGGTGGCTTATGCCTGAAATCCCACCACCTTGGGAGGCCGAGGTTGGTAGATCATTTCAGGTCAAGAGTTGGAAACCAGCCAGGCCAATATGGGGAAATCCCGTCTCTACTAGAAACACAAAAATTATTCGAGTATGGTGGCATGCAATCCCAGCTACTCCAGAGGTTGAGTCAGGAGAATCGCTTGACTCCGGGAGGCAGAGGTTGCAGTGAGCCTAGATTGCGCCACTGCACTTCAGCCTGGGTGACAGAGCAAGACTCCGTCTCAAAAAAAAAAAAAAAAAAAAAGTCAAGAAAAAACTGTATCTCAAGATTGTACAACATAACTAAATGAATATGAATACTCAGAATGAAATCTATAATCATAAAAGTTAAAAAGATCAAAATGATGTCATTTGCAGCAACATGTACACAGCTGGAACTGGAGGCCATTATCTTAAGAGAATTTATGAATTTATGCAGAAACAAGAAAAAAAATACTGCATCACTTAAAAGCACAAGCTAAACAACATTAGACACCAGGGCCTACTTGAGGGTGGAGGGTGAGAGGAGGGTGAGGATCAAAAAACTGCCCATCGGGTACTATGCTATTACCTGGGTGAAGAAATAATCTGTAAAATTCTTCACCTGGGTGAAGAAATAATCTGTAAACCACACCCCTAAGACACACAATTTAGCCTTGTAACAAACCTGCACGTGTTACTCCCTGAACCTAAAATGAAAGTTGGAAAAAAAATAAAAATGAAAGTTTATGTCAGGAAACAGAAAACTCAAAACAAACAAAACCTCTTAGGCATTCAAATTAAGAAGTTATGAAGGAAAGTAATAAAAATAGAGTCATAGAAACAATGTAAAAGGAAATGGCTAAAAAAGGAGCAAAGGAAAGGAGCACAAAACAGAGATGACAAAAGTCTTTGAAAAACTAGATAAAATATACAATATACAGCAATAATAATCAAAATGAAAAGGCAGATGATCAAAAGATACAAGCCACATTACAAAAGGGAGAATATCTCTAGTTAATAAATATTAAAATGCTCAAAGACATAAAAATGATTACAAACATTCATAGGTATCCATGGAGTATTGGTTCCAGGACCCACACAGATGCCAAAATCCACACATACTCAAGTCGCACAGTCTGCTCTGCAGAACCCTAGGACAGGAAAAAAAATTGGCCCTTCATATAAGTGGGTTTAGCTTTCCGTGATTACTGTTGATCTGCATTTGGTTGCAAACTGGGAATGCACCAATACAAAGAGCCGACTGTGTTTATTGAGAAAACTCATATATAAGTGGACCTGCACTGCTCAAACCTGTGTTGTTCAAAGGCCAACTATTGATGCCAATAAATTCCATAATTTAGATAATGTAGATAAGATCCTAGAAAACATAAGTTCAGTATTGGCACAAAAAGAAACAAGAAACTTGAATAGACCAGTGTCTTAAAAAACATGGCAAGAAAAATCAACATCTACCTCAAGGATTGCTTGAGACTAGGAGTTCAAGACCAGCCTGGGCAACATAACAAGACCACATCTCTAAAAAAGTAAAAAAGAGAGAGAGAAATTACTGCATATTTTCCAATAATAAATGGTTAAGGACATAGAGCAAACATATAAAAGAAAATGCCTATGTAAGAAGTGGAATAAGAGAGAGATCATTGAGGTAAATAATCCCTGTCTTATGAATGAGATCTTTCTCTCTTATGAATGAAATGAAGTAAGGTAAAGTGAACTAAGGGCAGTCTTGCACTAATTGATAATGACAATGATCGGTGACTTAAAATGTTGGTTTACCTTAACTTTTAGCAACCAAATGTGGTAATGAATACAAATTCACGAAGAATACATGAGCAGCATAGTGGTATATAATAGGAGGCAAAATTAACTCACAGCAAAGACTGAAACATTTTAAATAGATGTAGTGCATTGCATGTAGTAACTATGCATACAACACACTGAGATGAAATGTGACATATGAAATTTTGTTTATATCTTTCTGGAAACTTGATACAAGCATACAGACATTTCATCAAATAGTCTTCACTGTACTTTTATATTTAATATTGGATGATGCTGTTCAGGATTTCCTCCCTTGAAAATGAGTCCTGTAATTCAGCACACTCATCATTCTAGGAAAACAGCTTATATTGAGTTGTTCTTATTTGTCAGGTTTTTGGTTTTGTTTTATTTCATTGTCCTCAAAAAAGCAACAAGGCCTGCATGACTTGGCCAGACTTCCGAGTGATTTTAGAAAATAGACTTGCCTCTGAAATGAAAGCCTAACATCATTGACCAGGTCAGGTCCCACAACATAAGAGGCATTTAAAATGGATAGAACTTAATTATACACATGAGAATTTGGTTTTAGTGCTCTGATTAGAACTGTCTGCTGGAAAATCTGAGACTGCAATATAAGAGAAGAGAAGCATACTAAGGTTGAGAAATTTTGTGCTTGAATTATTTATATTTATGATTTCTCTGTCTCTCTACCCCCTTCCCTCCTTTGCCTTCTCCTTTCATTTGCATTTAAGTGACAATAGCCTGTAGAAGTCCCTGTTTAAATACAGTATCATGGCCTGGCGTGGTGGCCAATACTTGCAATCCCAGCATTTTGGGACGCCAAGGCAGAAGGATGCCTGAGGCCAGGGAGTTCAAGACTAACCTGGGTAGCATAGTGAGACCTGCTTTCTACATAAAAAGTAAAGTTAGCTGGACACGGTGGCATATGCTTGTAGTTTCAGCTACTCAGGAGGCTGAGGTGAGAGCATCGCTTGAGCCCAGGAGTTTGAGACTGCAGCGAGCTATGATCATGCCACTGCACTCCAGCCTGGGGGGAGAGTGAGACTCTGTCTCTAAAAAAAATAACTATTATAATATTAATAAATAAACACAGTATCCCTAGAATTTTACCTTCAGATAAGACTGAACTTCTTAACAGGGAGGGTAACATCACACACCAGGGCCTGTTGGGGGAGGGGGACATGAGGAAGGAGAGCATTAGGACAAATACCTAATGCGTGCAGGGCTTAAAACCAAGATGATGGGTTGATAGGCGCAGCAAACCACCATGGCACATGTATACCTATGTAACAAACCTGCACGTTCTCACATGTATCCCAGAACTTAAAGTAAAATTTTAAAACAAAGATTAAAAATCAATGTTGATTAACGCATTATAAAATGAGATTTTGTGGGCAAGATAAGCTATATAGAAATTTAAGCACAGGTTAATAATAGCAAGAAATTTTTCTAGACACAAAGGTATTGGGGAAACCCGCCCCCAATATTTCAACGTAGGTTCTTTCTATTTTCCCTAAGTGTCGGCTGGCTGAGAAATAAAGAGAAAGAGTACAAAGAGAGGAATTTTACAGCTGAGGCTCTGGGGGTGACATCACATATCAGTAGGACTGTGATGCCCACCTGAGCTGCAAAATCAGCAGGTTTTTATTAAGGACTTCAAAAGGGAAGGGGGTGTACAAAGAGGGAGTAGGTCACAAGATCACATGCTTCAAAGGGCAAAAAGAAGAACAAAGATCACATGCTTTTGAGGTCAATAAAAAGGACAATGCAAGGGGCAAAGCAAAGATCACAAGGCAAAGGGCAAAATCAAATACTCCTGATAAGGGTCTATGTTAAGCTGTGCATGTATTGTCTTGATAAACATCTTAAACAACAGAAAACAGGGTTCAAGAGCAGAGAACTGGTCTGACCTCAAATTCACCAGGGTGGGTTTTCTTCTCTGCCCTAATAAACCTGAGAGTACTGCAGGAGACCAGGGTGTATTTCAGTCCTTATCTCAACCACATAAGACAGACACTCCCAGAGCGACCATTTATAGACCTCCCCTGAGGAACGCATTCCTTTACCAGGGTCTTAATTATTAATATTCCTTGCTAGGAAAATAATTTAGTGATATCTTCCCTACTCGCAAGTCTGCTTATAGACTCTCTGCAAGAAGAAAAATATGGCTCTATTCTGGCCAACTCCATGGGCAGTAAGACTTTATGGTTGTCTTCCCTTGTTCCCTAAAATCTGTTATTCTGTTCTTTTTCAAGGTGCACTGATTTCATATTATTCAAACGCACATGTTTTACAATCAATTTGTACAGTTAGATACAACTATCACAGTTGTCCTGAGGTTAAGTACATCCTTAAGCTTACGGAGATAACAGGACTAAGAGATTAAAATAAGACAGGCATGAGAAATTATAAAAGTATTATTTGGGAAGTGATAAATGTCCATATTAAAATGAAATCTTCACAATTTATGTTCCTCTGCCATGGCTCCAGTCAGTCCCTCCGTTCAGGGTCCCTGACTTCCCACAACACAAAGGGAAGACGATAGTCTTATCTTAATGAAATTACCTCCACAGTGCACACTATTTTCATAAGAATATAAGCTAAGTATGTATAAAATTTGTGCATGGTAGCTACATTAGTATAATACAACAACTATTCTAATAAATACAAAAACCATGCCATTTTATAGTCAGAAAGCCATATGACCTGAGTAAACGAATTTTTTTTTTTTTTTTTGGCGGGGTTGGGGGGATGGAGTCTCACTCTGTCACCCAGGCTGGAGTGCATTGACTTGATCTTGAGTCACTGCAACCTCCGCCTCCCAGGTTCAAGTGATTCTCCTGCCTCAGCCTCCCAAGTTGCTGGGATTACAGGCACCCACCATTACAGCAGGCTAATTTTTGTATTTTTAGTAGAGATGGGGTTTCACCATGTTGGCCAGGCTGGTCTCGAACTCCCGACTTCAGGTGATCCGCCCACCTCAGCCTCCCAAAGTGCTAAGATTAGAGGCATGAGCCACTGCACCTGGCCATAAACTATTTTTTAAAAGGAAAAATGTGGCCAAAAATTACCATTGACTTTGCCAAAGTAAATACTTTATCCAACAAACCACTTTCTTACCTGTATTAGACTTTACAGGAAAACAAAACAAAAAAATATATATTTTTTCCTGCACAGCTAGTTGAATGTTAAACATTGAACCTGACATTCAATGTTGCTGAAGTCAGACAAAATTCTCTCAGCTTATGTGTTCTAACTGATTCTTATGAAGAATATTTACTTTGCATATGAGATTTTAAAATTCAGGCCCAGAAACTAAGGTTGATTATATTCCTTGGGTATGAAAAATAAGAATTTCCAGAATCCCTTACAGTTTGGATTTTTGAAGTAAGACCTGATTTTTCTTCAGATCTCTGAACCACATGACATCCAAATTATAGCTTTATATTTAAAGTCCTCTACATGTGGGAGGGCATCAATGTCAACACACATTTAGTTGGAAACCAAATGAACTCTCCAAGCTCGAATCATCAACCTTCTTTTATACCCAGAATACAGAAAAATACAGCTATTTTCCAGCATCCCAACATGTTTGTTTTCCAAATTATCTACTTTAATTTCTAGTATTTAATTTTAATAAGTCAATCTGTATAGCAAAATTTTATCCAAATTTACAAAATAAAATTTGAGGTTTACCATTATTAGATTTAGTGATTTTAGTAACTTTAGTAATTAAGTGACTTATTATCCACTCTTTTTAGATATGGGATCTCATTCTGTCACCCAGACTGGAATGCAGTGGCAAGAACATGGTTTACTGCAGCCTCCAACTCCTGGGCTCAAGCCATCCTCCTGTCTCATCCTCCCAGGTAGCTAGAACTACAGGTGAGCACCACTACACCTGGCTAATTTTTAAAAATATTTTGTAGAAATTGGGTCTCACTATGTTGCCCATGCTGATTTTGAACTCCTGGGCTCATGTGATCCTCCTGCCTTGTCATCCCAAAGAACTGGGATTATAGACATGAGTCACCATGTGTGACTTCTCTTTTTTTTTTTTTTTTTTTTCTTTTTTTAAGAGATTTACTGAATTTATTAAAATGAAAGAAAAATGTCTTAGGGAAATATTAATAATTGGAAAAAGATGATATTCACATAAAACTCCTTGTGGCCAGAGATGTGAAAATGGAGCAACTGTGGCACGTGTATAGAAGTTTAGAAGCCATTATTTCCTCCTCCCCTTCCATGAATGCAAATAGGATACTGATATGGTTTGGCTCTGTCTCCACTGAAACCTCATCGTGAATTGTAACTCCCACAATTCCCATGTGTCGTGGGAGGGATCCACTGGGAGGTAATTGAATCATGAGGGTGGGTCTTTCTCATGTTGTTCTCATGATAGTGAATAAGTCTCATGAGATCTGATGGTTTTATAAAGAGGAGTTCCCTTGCACAAGCTCTCTCTCTTTGCCTGTTACCATCCATGTAAGATGTGATTTGCTCCTCCTTGCCTTCCACCATGATTGTGTGGCCTCCCGAGTCATGTGGAACTGTAAGTGCATTAGACCTCTTTCTTTTGTAAATTGCCCAGTCTCAGGTATATCTTTATTAGCAGTGTGAAAACAGACTAATATAGATATTGCTTAAAAATATTACATATATACAAAATTTAATGAAAGATAGAATGTTCTCATATCTATTCTAAAGCCCATCTTGTAAACATATAGGAATATATGCTGTAGTCAAGGCATTTCCTCTACAAATTAACATTGTTCATCAAATGCTAATACTCACAATATTAAATGAGAAAATACACTGTAATAAAATCAAAAGCATCCTGGTGAAAAGATGTTATTCATATTTATGCAATTTATTGGTAAAGTATATTATTTTTAACAGGGTAGGAATAGTGCCCTAAGAAAAAATCCTGACAATATATAAAGCTGTACAGATTGCTTATTAAGTTGCCTGTTATTTTGCTTACAATAGATGAAAGAAAATAGAAAAAAAAATCATTTCAATAAGTTTTATTTTTCCTCTGGCCATGACTCTAGAATTGATATTTTAAAATGTATTGAGATGAAATTTATAAAACATAAAGTTAACCATTTCAGGAAGGGCAATTTGGTGGGATTTAGGACATTTACAATGTTGTACAACCACCACATCTAACTAGATTTAAAATCTTTTCATCACTTCAAAATAACACTCTGTATCCGTTAGGCAGTTTCTCTCTCTCATCCCCTCCCCTTAGCCTCTGACAATCACCAGTCTGTACTCTGTCTCTATGAATTTAACTTATCCAGACATGTCATATAAATGGAATCATAATATGTGACCTTTCTGTGTGTGGCTTCTTTCACTTATCTTAATGTTTGTGAAGTTCTTCCACTATTGTATCTGCATAAACACTTCATTTCTTTGTATGGCTGAATAATATTTTATTGTATGTATGTACCATACTTTGTTTAAGCATTTATCCATTGATGAACATTTGGGCTTTTCCCACCTTTTGGCTATTGTGCATGGAGCTGCTATGAACATGAGTGTACAAGTATTTTTTTTTTTGAGAATCTGTTTTCAAATATTTTAAGTATATACCTATGATTGAAACTGCTAGGTCTCATGCTAAGTCTATTTTTAACATTTTTAGTAAGTCCTTTTCCCTTTTGAAGCTAAAAATTTTTTAGCAGTCTTTCCTCATGACCACCAAAATTAAATATATATATTTATTATTTTTTAATATTTTTATTATTTTATTATTTTATATTTTATTTATACTAAAATTAAGTATATATATTTGCCATATATATAATGCAAAAGATAACATCTCTTAGAGTGAATACTTCATTTAGAGTAAACATAATTTAGAGTAAATAATTTTCCTCTATAATTCAAAATTTGGTATATTACAAGAAAAATGTTATTTTAAAATCCTAATTTAGTCTTCATTTAACTTGGCCTTTCAAATGGGTTCTTTCAATTTGAAAAGTTTCAAGTCTAATCCATATTTAGTTCATTCAATATCCTGAAATGTTTGTGCTGCTATAACAGAATACCAAAGACTGAGTAACTTATAAAGAAAAGAAATTTATTTCTCACAGTTCTAGAGAGTGTGAAGTCCAAGGTCATGGCACCAGAAGGTTTGATCTCTTGTTCCAAGATGGTGCCTTGTTACTACATCCACCAGAGAAGAGGAACGGCTGTATCTTCACATGGCCAAAAATCAGAAGAGAGGGAATCCACTCCTGCCATTCTTTTTTATGGTTATATTAATTTATTCATGAGGTTGAAGCCTCCATGACCTAAACACCTCCTATTAGGCCCTACCTTGCCACACTGTTGCACTGGGGATTAAACTTCCAACACATGAATTGAGGGAACGCATTTAGACTTTAGTAACCCCCCCATTTTAGTTTCAGTTGCTCAGAGATTCCCATTCTATACGATGTACCTATGCAGACCCTTCTTATTATCTTATTTTATATGAAATGATTTTCTTAAAATAATAGAAAATGTTACCTGTTTTTTGAATTAGACTTATGGTGCAATTAAAATAACAGTTGAAATATAAATTTATTATTGGTTAGGTAGAATTAATATTGATGTTAAATTTTATGTTAAAACTATAGATCAGTGAAAATCTACTGCTATATTGCCTTTTTCTAATTTCAAGGATAATACATAATTTTACTGCCCTGAGGTTTATGATTTTACTACTATATCTATGAATGGCTCGGAAGTTATTCTAACTTCACTCCTCTCCAGTAAAAGTGCCTTTTTATTAAGTTCCATGAATAGACTGATGCTGAAAGACCTCCATGATATATGTAAAGGGGTAAAATGAGTATTCAAAACATGCATGTTACATTTTATATCAAAAAGTGGGTATTAAATTACATACTTATGTTCATTTGTGTATGCTTAAAGAAAGCAAAGACAAAGACAGGAATTAGGTATAAGAATTAACAATAGAAGTTATGGGTAGAAGTGAAGTGTATAACGTATGGATGGAAAACAGACGAATTGGGGACTTTTCAATATACAGCTCTTAACAGTTTACTATTTTTGAACTCTGTAAATATATTACCTATTAAATATTGTTCTTCATTTTTTGTATGCTGTTATACAAAAATTTCACTTTTCAAAGGCAAACTGTTTACCAGATAATGAAATTATAAAAAGATCATCCTTAAAGAAAATATGCAGTTATGTAGGGAAAATGTGTCTATTAAACCTTGTATTTTGATATACTTTTGTCCTCCAAAATTTGCTACTAAGAAATTCATTTTTTTCACTTCACAATTAATGAACATCATGTAACTTTATTATAAACTGGATTTTCCATGTGATATTAACTTGTAAACTTTTAGATCAAACAGAAGAAACAAAACACAGCTCTAACTTACAAACTGCAGTTGTCTTCTAAGCAGGAAAGACAAAGTCTACTATGTTCTAAAAACAGAAAAGCAGAGTTTTTTATAAATAAAATGACTCACTGTTCACTGTTGTTTTTGTCCTTCTGAGTAATTTGGATGACCCACAAAATGAGATCAAAGTTGGATTTTGGAGACTTGCCACACAGTATTATAGTAAAACTATGGAATGCAAAACATAAGTGGAGAAACTCCCTCCCTTCCTCCCTCCCCTCACCTCCCACACACATACATGCCATAAGCGATGACACTTGTTTATATACACTTAGCTTAAATTGAAAGAGAAAATAATGTACTAGTATTCTTGGGACTAAATAAAATACACACAATTAATGCTAAAATGGAGTGCAAATATCTAGATCAAGCTACTTTAATACGGAGATCCCACTAAAATAAATTTAGGTTACCTACTTGTGATTATATTGGATTGTAATTTAAAAATAAACAAAAATTAAATAAAGCAAAGCAAAATAAAAATGGAATTTAGACACATCTAGATGTCAATCATAAAATGGAAAATCCAATCAAGAGTTGTTTTTGTTTTTGTTTTTAATTTTTTGAGATGAAGTTTCACTGTTGTTGCCCAGGCTGCAGTGCAATGGCGTGATCTAGACTCACTGTAACCTCCACCTCCCAGGTTCAAGTGATTCCTCCCCTGCCTCAGCCTCCGGAGTAGCTGGAGTTACAGGAACGTGCCACCATACCTGGCTAATTTTTGTATTACTGGTAGAGACAGGGTTTCACCATGTTGGCCAGGCTGGTCTCAAACTCATGACTTCAGGTGATCCACCCGCCTTGGCCTCCCAAAGTGCTGGGATTACAGGTGTGAGCCACCATGCACGGCCTCAATACTTAGTATCTAAATTTAAATAACTCTAGATAGGATTATAAGCATGTTGAAAATTTGAAGATTGGCTTGATTACATATTCCAGTTATAAAATTTAAAAGGTTATGTAACTTAAACAGTTTCTCAAATATTGAAGATTTATGTGCATATTTCAAGTCTGAAAAACAGAGATCTCATCATGGTTTAGATATGAAACCTAACCCTAATTCTTCAAAGTTAAAAGGCAATCTACTGTAAAGTCAATATTTTATTTCTCAAACATTTACTAGTGACACCTTTTACATAATCTGAACATAAAATTATTTGTGAGGTTGAAAATAAATAAGAACTCCTCTACTCATTAACACTGATGTTGTGTTAACAGTTTATTTGTTTTAAGAGACATCATCAGGAAGGAGAAATTATGAATGCTACCAAAACTAACATTTATTTCACCCCAAATCACACATTTGTGGAAAACATTACACTAACTTGTCTAAAGAATATTCCATTTTTGCCTATGGGTAAGCATAGTTCAATCTCTGCCTTTATAATTAAAGAGTAAAGATTTAGAAAATATCTTGCCTGGTTTATTGTTTATAAGTAAATTGGGTATTTTAGTTTACAAAATAAACTACTTCTTTTGTTAATTTATGATGTATAGATACATGTCACACAGGCTTATTTTTATTACATCAACTTATGTTCTATTATTTGGAAGTCATGTTTTAAACTGAAATTCATTGATTTCTGAAATTCTCTACAGTTGTTTCAGGGCAGGCTGGAAAATAAATAGGAACTCCTCTACTCATTAACACTGACGTTATGTTAACAGTTCATTTTAAGAGACATCAACAGGAAGGAGAAATTATGAATGCTACCAAAACTAACATTTATTTCACCCCAAATCACACAGAACTGAATTTTCAAACTCTTTTATGCATGAAATATGAAGCATTCAATAGTCTACCCTTACTTGGAAAAAAAAAATCATATTTCCATTTTTTTAGAAAACAAAAACACAGAATGTAAAAAGTTACTTCCAATAAAATAAAGTTACTTAATAGTGTCTGAAAATAATAATACGTAAACTTTCTTTGCTAGCTCCTGCCATTCCCCATTCCTTTTCTCTCATCCACACTCAAAATATTGGGACTTTAAAACTAAATAACTGACAAGACTCTCTTACTGCTTTTGCCACAATCTAACAAAACCCCAGTCTTATTTGTAGCAGAAGTGAGCATGGCTAAAAATGATAGATTTCAGGCCAGGCACTGTGGCTCATGCCTGTAATCCCAGCACTTTGGGAGGCCAAGGTGGGTGGATCACCTGAAGTCAGGAGTTTGAGATCAGCCTGGACAACTTGGTGAAACCCCGTCTCTACTAAAAATACAAAAATTAGCTGAGCGTGGTGGTGCATGCCTGTAGCCCCAGCTACTCAGGAGGCTGAGGCAGGAGAATCAATTGAACCCCGGAGGAGGTTGCAGTGACCCAAGATCACACCATTGCACTCCAGCCTGGGTGACACAGTGAGATTCCGTCTCCAAAAAAAAAAAAAGATAGATTCCCCTAAATCTCTTTTCCCTTTTTCCCTTTTTTTTTTTTTTTTTTTTTTTTTGCCTGTAACTGGATGCTGGATAGCTATCTTGGACCAGAAGGAGGAAAAATCACCTGCAAAGGATGGTGGAGAAGGACTTGATGACTTCCAAGAGCAGCAATACCAGTATTGGAAGTTCTACCCTTGCTACTCTTCTCACACGAAACAAACAAATCTCTATTTCATTAATCCAACTAAGTATCTGTAACTTTCAAGTGAATGTAATCTCAACTGATAGCATGATAAAAAGTGTGAGAAAAAATGAGAAAAATTTACCTGAAATACCTTTTCTATTATAAGTATTTTATCTCACAAACTTACTCTCTTCTTTGAGAAGAATGTGGGAGCATGATAGGAGAAATCTCTCAATACTCTTCCCCAAATGACAATTTTATCTGTATTTAATCCAATGGTTTTTCTCTTTCTTCTTATTAAACTAGAAAAGATATTCCTTTTTCTACTAAGGAGCAGACTTCTACCTTTACTTTGGATTTTATCTCCTCTCACTTCTCTAGAAATGTTGCTTTGTTTACTATTCTTCTCCTGTAATTTCAATCTCTCTTTTTCTAGTAGTTCTTCCAAATTCCTCTCTCAACTCCATGCCCCTGCCATTGTCATTATACGTTATGTTTCTGCTTTTCTTTTCACAACACTTCTTGAAAGACCTGTCTCCACACTCTCCACACTTCCATACACATTACCATTGTAGTCAGAATTCCACCACAATGCTCTAAGAGAACTACACTTGCCAAATCACCAAAAGTTGCTTGGTGAAGTCAATAGACCATTGGAATGTTGTATCTTATTTCCACAGCATAGCAGTTAAAGCAATGAACCAACTTCATTCTTAAAATGCTAATTTTCTTCTTGTTTCTGTCATATTTTAGTCTGCTAGTTTTCTTTGTAAACTCAGGCTAATTCTTATTTGTTATCATTTTAGATATCTTTTCTGTTGATTGTTTCTTAGGATTCTCGTCTAGTCTCTATTCAGTTTCTACTTTGCACACACCATCATTTACTACAAGGTATCAAGTAGCACCTACATGCGATAAGAGACAAACTATAATCCCAACACAAATACTTATCCTGGGCCACAGATGCACATATACAATAGTCTCCCAGAGATACTCACTTGACTATCTAGCAGGTGTCTAAAATTTAGTAGGTCCAAAATGAAGTGAAATTTCCCGACAAATCAGTTTATATTCTTTCAGGGAGTTATTCTACTATGCACCTAGTTATCTAACACAGAAACTAGGGTGTTACCTTGCAATCCTCTCTCCTTTTTTCCCTTATATCTAATCATTCATTATGACATACTAAATCAATTGTTTAAATATCTTGGCTCCACTCACATCAATCTAGCTCCATTACCACTATTCTCTTAGAAGACAAATCTCATTTGAATTATTGCAAAAGTCTAATACATGTTGCCCTGAGTCCAGTCTTAAACTCCTTTCAATTCATTTACTATAAAGCTGCTGAAATTATCTCTAAATCATAAACAGATCACATCACACACTTGGCTAAAACCTTTAATGAATACCCGAAGCCATTAAAAAAAGTTCTAAAACCCTTGATATAATTTACAAAGCCATCTGTAATCCAAACTCTATTTATCCCTCACGTTTCTTCATCTTACTTTCTTACAACTAGATTTAATTATTATTTCTGCATGAGGGTATCAGGTCCTAGCTAAATATTTCCTGGAACACATTTTTTCACCCGTTTCTCATCTTTATTTTAGATAATATTTTCAGCCTACTTATGCAGCAGCCTAATAGGCATTTTCTCTCATTCCAACAATTGGGTTAGTGCTTAATTTTAAAGTAGAGACTAAGATTGCCTCCCATTATGTATTTTGTTCCGATTCTTAAAAACTAATCCTAATGTTTGATGCCTAGCTCAAAGAGTACCTTTTTCAGCCTGTCTTGTCGCTAATACAATCATGGACTCACTGTGCAATTATCCCAGAAAAATCTCTTTATTAAAAGGGTCATATGCTGCTTCTCTTCATACATCCTCTTCCCTAGAACTTAAATAAGATAGAGTCCAACCACTCTTTTATATAATATCGTTTCGTTTTCTGTCAAAAGTGGATGAATCTGATAGTGTGTTCCTGTGTTCTTCCACAGTGCCTGTACCTCTTTCACTGCTTATTTTTCAGTATTATAATTGTCTTTTTACACTAGACCAGATTTACAAATTTCATGGAGCAGTAGCTTTTCTTTAATAAGTCAGGGCAATTTTGTAAAAATCCTAACCTCAGATTTACTCTTAACATCATTTCACAAATGAAATGAATAGTATTTTAATTCTTAAAAGGTAAGAATGACATATTTTTAAAAAACAAAAAATTAGTGTTATGGAACACATTATGTTTCCAGGCTTTTAAAATGTTTTCATAAGTAAGCATGCACCCATCCATGTGTCATTATTTGGGAGTCATTGCACTAAGCTATATGTTTCTTAGGCAGATTCACTACATTGCTCTCCTTAGCACAGTATATGACACTGTGATCAAGCTGTTTTCTAAATGATTAAACAATCCAAACAAATTTTCGTACCCATGGAGAAATGTGACCTTTAATGTGACCATGTAAAAATATTTAAAATGTTCTTTGCTGATTCATGGAAAAATTAAGGTGATAACTTTTTCCTTGGATTGCTTATAACATCTTGTCACCCTCAAAAGGAAAACTCATCATCTCTCAGTAATCCATCTGCAGATCAAACTACCTTCTCTGACAGGAGACAGAGACTTTAAGCAAAGTCCATCTACAGAGTCTAGTTCCAACATCTACAATGTAACCTTACACACTGACCCTCCCTTTGTGAGTTTCAGTTTTCTCCTCTCTGAAAAGAGCAGGGTTTACACTAGATGATTTTATAGACTTTTTCACTTCTGATCTGCGATGATTATATATCCAACATAATCCTCTTAGGCTGTGGTTTAAGGCTCCTCTTTCCTTTTCTAACCTCAGGGGAGACAGAGATCACAGGCTCTGTGTGCTTGAAAATCTTCTCCAAATTTACCCTTAGATGTTCTATGGCAACCTGAATAACCTCATTTCCTCTATTTTACCTCACACTCCCTTAACTGTAGAGGCTATGATCAATAGAGTGATTTAAGAAGTTATAATACAAAGTGGACAGTCAAGGGTGGTAAATCTTGTTTCTTCCATGTCTGCTAGTTGGGGATATGGATACTAGACAGAATTAGTAATCACCGTGAAAGCTGGTCTTACACATAGGAAACAAATCTCAAAATATGGCTATTAAAAGGAATTTTACCTAATAATCTTAACGCTCTTTACTAAACTCTAAAAATACTGCAATAAAGTACAGGCATTATTTATTTTGAAAAGAGAGTGAAAATGCCACATGAAGATGACTGCAATGTTGGTTTTCAAATTTTGCTTTAGAAAAATAATTTATTCCAAAATAGGAAATAATATTCATAGAAGTTTTGATTAACTTACAAAGAGGGTAGAGAGGGAGAGCATTCAAGCATAAAGTTTACTTTACTATTCCCTCAGGATATTTCTGAAATACTAGTGCAGTAATTGGAGACACATTATTTATTTATGTTTAAGCTTTTGAACAAAAGCCCTCAGAACTGAACAATAAGGTCACAACAATGTATGAAGATAATTAATCCAACAAAAACTCATTTAGAAATGTCAGCTGCATCAGAGAACAATAGCAATCTAATCGGAGTGAGGAGATGCCCTGCAGTTAGCTGAATGCGCTGGGCTTTGTCATATCATAAACCTGTGGAGGCAGCACAAACATTCAAATATTCATGCTAATAAATTTAAAAGAGATAAAATATTCCTCAGGATACATGTTTATCTGGGGCTGTTTTCCTTGATTGATGGTGTGTTTTTCTCCTGTGTGTTTACACAAACACAGCCAGTGAAGGTGCTGAATTCCTCCCTGGTGTTATTTTTTTTTTTTTTTTCCTCAGGCTCCCTAGCTAGATCAAAGGACAATGCCATGGTTAAAAAGGAAACCGCATTATTTCCAAGGCAGAGAAAAGGGCAGTGCTGGCATACATCTGTAAAATTGTTACTTAATAGCCCAAGTCATTCTTCTCCTGATACATTAAGCATTCTCTCAACAAATATCCTAACTTTGTATCCCTAGCTCATTGCTCAGGGCCAATATGCTTCTAGTATCCCTTTGCATTGTAATTTCCAGCATTTATATAGACCACATATATAAATAAATAATTAGAGCAGGTCAGAAGCGGAACGGATTCTAATACCATTAATATAAACTTCCCTCTTTACGTTTATAAAATAGGAACAATATTAATCTACCTCTTAGGTAACTGCTGAGAGAAATAACTGAACTCACACAAAGCAGCATAATGCCTGCCTCAGTGGACTGTTTTGAAGGTTTAGATGAGATTCCATTTGTAAAGTGCCCACAGTATGTGCTATATAATTGCTTGCTAAATAAAATATTAGCAAGCATTCAATAAATATTATATAATAATCTTATGATGAATCTGTCTTTGGTCTTTCTGATGTTGAAGATATCCTGTAATTTTAAGGAGTCTTTGACTAGCATAGAATACAAACACATACCCAGATTATTTTAAAACAGTGATACAATAAAAAGAATTGTGATGTGCATAGAGTGAAAGTCCCACACAGGTGCACTCATACTTTTGGCTTATTCCAGGCTTATATTTAAAATAAGAAGTCAGTGAAAATTCCATTTTGAACCATGTAATCATTTTCTTCTTTCATCCTTTTGTCCTGAAAAACCCAAAGTGGGAAAGCTGGTAGAGTTTACAAGGAGAGCCGAATATCAGCCGTGTCCTAACTAAACCTGAAGGGGCAATGATAGTAGTGAAACTGTCAAGAGATTAGAAGCATGAGAGATACAACACTTTGGTAACAAAAGTTCATGCAGGTGTATTGCCTTAGGCAAAGGAAGAGGGCATATTTAACTCTTTTCTCAAAGAAAGATACAGCTGGAACATACAGTCAAAACTATTTTTCATGAGGGCAGGTGTTGTCATGCTTGATGTTAAATATTTTCAAGTCACACTTACTTCTCAGGTATTTTTCTTTTTCCATGGCCAGAAAGATGTTAGGTTCCAGAATCAGCAAAAGTGAGTATTTCTCATGACCTCAGCAATTAGAACAAAAATAAATAAATAAATAAATAAAAAATAATAGAAAAATAGTGTGAACCCTTGGTGTAAGTAAGGGACTCCTTGAAACATCTGCCATTTTCCCTAAGGAGCCTTGGTGCCCTGAGCTTCCTCTGTAGGCAGATCAGTCTCAAATGTAGCCAGGCAACATGGGAGTGAAAATTAACTTCTGGATCCTTCCCAACATACAGTGAATTCTAACTGATAAGAAATAGAGATATGACGTAAAAATCTGTATTTTTAACAAGTTCTTCAAGATAATTTTGACACTTTGCAAATTATAGCTATGGCGCCAGGTTCATGCTGTGTAGATACTGCCTCTTTGATAATGTAAAAAGACTTAATATGTGAAGGACAAAGAGAAGTACCATAACTTCTTAGCCTAAATTTTTGGAAAGAAAAAATGTTCATTAACAAAAAGTCACTTTAAAGGATTACCTTGTAATTCCAATTAAAATCTCCCAATTAAAAAGGAATCAAGAGGTATATAGATTCTATTTAATTTTATTATGACAGATTTTTAAGCATGAGAATAGTATTAAAAAGAGACAGTTTCACATATGTGACTTCTATATAATGAATTAATCCTTAGTTGTAGAGTATCCATTTAATACTGTGAGCACATTAAGCAATGTCAGATGTAAGAGAATCTCCCTGGGCTATATTTCCCTTAATGGATTTTGATGGAAATCCACGAGTAATTCTAATTCATGCTTAATCCCCAAAGGAAACAGATAATACAGAGAGTTATTTAGCTACATGCAAGTAAGTCTTAAATTCTTTTAGCATTTGAAACCAATATGATATTGAAATTTGAGTCTCAGTTTAAAAGACGGTTTAAATTGGCTTATCAAATATCAATTTATTATTAGTTTCCAAAATAGCAAATACCAGTTTAATTTTGAAAACCAACATAAATTTCTAAATATATGCATGTATAAATTTATGCATATATATGTATACACACATATATGCTATGATGTATTTCAAAATACGTTTTGGACAAATTATGATACAATAAAATTCATACAATTCAGTTTGGTAATATTTCATATCAAACATTAAGCAATTGGGATAATTGGTAAGTATCTGCACTTTTTTATATCTTCAATGAATTCTGATTCTAACATTCAAAATATATTCTATTTAAGGAAATGACCACATAGTTTTCTACCTTCATTACATTATTTTTTGACAGTTTTACCATAAAAATGTGTTCATTATTGCCCATCTATTTTCTCTTTAACTAACTCATCTGAAAAGTCTCTAATCAATGTCACCTGTAACCTATACCCGTAGTTCTCTTAGTGTGGTCCACAGATCAGCAGTAATATCATCTAGGACCTTGTTAAAATGCACATTCTAGAGCTCTTTTTAAGCTTATGTAATCGAAAATTCCAGGTCTCAGCAATCTGTGTTCTAGCATGTCCTACAGTTGTTTTTGATGAACACTAAAGTTTGAAAATCAAGCTCTTGTCCAAAGCTACTGGTCAATGTCACATCTTTATGTTGCTTGGCCTTCAGTAAAAAAAAAAAAAACAAAAAAAAAACTTAATTGAACACTTCCAACTTTATACATGTGTATTTTAATTCTGAAATACTCCAAAGTAAAAAAAGTACAAAGAACAATATGAAATACCCATGTCCTCACCCCTCTAGTGTAACTCATGCTAAGTATTGCCATGCTTGATTCAAATATTTGTTCAAAAATAAATGCTTTACATTCAATTGAAAGCCTTCTTCTCACTCGATGTCTTTTCTTCCTTTTTAAAAGAGAAATCACTATCTTAAATGTATCTATGTCTTTCTATCATGTTTATATAGTCTCTGCAAGTATATATTTTCATAAATACATATTATAGTGAATTTTACTCTTCGTAGACATTTTACAATTTGCTTTTTCACTCAAAATTATTTTTGAGATCTCCCTATAGATATATGCTGAGATTCTTCTGTTCATTCTTTTTCAATGTTATCTACTAGCTCACATTGTGAACAAGTATTAGTCAATTTTTTATCAGTTCTCTAATGATAGACATTAAATTTTTCTAATAAAATGCTCTATTAACTTTTTTGAAATTTGTTTTGTCTGTGCTCATGCGATTTTTATAAAAACATGATTATATAGAGTATAACTGTGATATCTTTTGATTTGAGGTATATATGCAGGACTGCCACAAACATAACTGCCAGGGGCACAACTTACATTTTAATCTATGTTAACATTGCCCCGACAGCTGGATCTCACACCTATGCAGCTGTACATTGTTCACTCTACATTGTTAAGCATTCACAACAATGGTTCTTGACTTCAATGCAGTTTTCTGTCTATTTTTCCTTATGCTCACTAACAATTGGTGGTAAACAATTGTAATTTTTACACAAATATTTTAAACATGAAGTGACATTGCTTTATATTTTGTATTATCCTAGTTGTTATTGAAAATAAATATCATTTTATAGGCTTATTGGCCATTCAATAATTTCCAGGAACAACTTTCATTTTATATTTTTTTATTTTTCACAGTTCTTTGATGTTGTTTTCAAGCTTTTATTAATTGCATGTGTCAAATATAGCTTCTTGAGGAATGTGACTTTGCTTTGAATTTTTAAATTAATTTTTAATTATTTTTTTAATTAAATCAACAAGGATTTTTAAATATAACTTCCAACTAAAGTATATTTTAAAAATGTACAAATTTTAAGTGCAAATAAATTATATCAAGGTGAACATACCCATGTAATGACCATCAGTTCAAGAAGTCAAAAATTAGGTTTACTAGTAGAACAGAAGGGTATTTTTTAAATATATTTTTTAATGTTTTGTGTTTTTGAATGTTAAGAAATTCTTACCTATCTTGAGAGCATCAGGACAAATACCTGATGCAAGCGGGGCTTAAAACCTAGATGACGGATTGATAAGGTGCAGCAAACCACCATGGCACATGTATACCTATGTATCAATCCTTCACATTCTGCACATGTATTCCAGAACTTAAAGTAAAATTTTAAAAAATTAAATAAAAATAAATAAATAAATAAATAAATAAATAAATAATTTTTTTAAAAATAAATTCTTCCCTATCTTACAATAAGAATGTTTCTATACTTTTTCTGGAAGTTCTAAAGTTTTGCTTTAATATATAATTTTACCTTTCACATTTTTCAACCTATCTGAAATGTATGTATGTGGTAATTATCTAATATTTTTCCATGTGCATAGCCAATTGTTTTAACACCAATCTATGTTTTCTTCTAATTTGGAATGCCATCTTTGCCATATTCAATTTCCTCACGTTCATGTTTGTATTTCTGAGTTCTGTATTGTCTTTTATTTATCTGTAGTGTTTTAATTATTATAACACTATATTAAACCTTGTTATCTGGAATGGTGTTCTCCCACCATTGTTCCTTTTGTTAATGCATTAGCTAACTTTGGACTTTTAATACTGCATATGGACTTAAGAATGACTTGTCAATTTCTGTGAAAAACACCATTAGGATTTTGATTAGAATTCCATCACATATTTATAGATCAATATGGTGAGAGTTAATATTTACTACACTAATTATCCTTTGAAGAGTATGGCCTATATCTCTTCATATAGTTGGGTTTTTGCTAGTGCGTTGCCTTTCTTTCTTTCTTTCTTTTCTTTCTTTCTTTCTTTCTTTCTTTCTTTCTTTCTTTCTTTCTTTCTTTCTTTCTTTCTCTTTCTTTCTTTCTTTCCTTCCTTCCCTCCCTCCTTCTTTCTTTCTCTTTCCTTCCTCCCTTCCCTTCCCTTCCCTTCCTTCCTTCCTTCCTTCCTTCCTTCCTTCCTTCCTTCCTTCCTTCCTTCCTTCCTTCCTTCCTTCCTTCCTTCTTTCTTTCTTTCTGCACCAAAAGGCCCAGCTAATTTTTTTATATTTTGTAGAAACAGGGATCTTGCTCTGTTGCCCAGGCTGGTCTCAAACTCCCAGCGTCAAGCAATCCTTCCTCCTCAACCTCCCAAACTGCCAGGATGACAGGTGTGAGTCACCACACGCAGA
This sequence comes from Macaca nemestrina, assembly GCF_043159975.1. Lineage (NCBI taxonomy): Eukaryota > Metazoa > Chordata > Mammalia > Primates > Cercopithecidae > Macaca > Macaca nemestrina. The sequence goes on along the minus strand of NC_092128.1, from coordinate 63,219,847 downwards.
CTGTCAGTGCTCTTCATTAAAGGACCCTACCTCTTGTCTTCGCCCAGCCTGCATTTTATTAATTGAATGTTGTAGTCCTTTTGTCTTTTTTGATACTGGATCTCTTTGACATGAGCAGGAATATTGTAAAGAAATTTTATCAGGCCATATCTGTGCATGAATAAACATTCTTTGTTTCACCTATTTCTGTTAAAAACATTATCTTTTTGCTTTACCAACAAGGATGATTTCTCCAGAATTTCCTCTTGTTTAAAAAAAAAAAAAAAAAAAAACCTGACTAACCTGGATGGAGTTTGGAGGCAGGTTAGGTAGGTAAGAGATAGTACTGGCATGTAGGTTACTACTTTGCATTACTTGTAGAGTAAAAAATACTGAATTTAGCTCAAAACTGAAAGAAATAATTAGTGTAAACCTTCCTCCTTCTATAGATTATGATCATGATAAAGAAACAAATGAAACTCTCTTAACACCTAGTCCTATATGTTATTTACAAGAATCAGGGTGTAAAAAAGGGAAGCCCTCTGCAAAAACACAGTAAAGGCAAGATATTGCTGGAGACAAAACAGTTGTTTTAGTTTTCTATTTCCACCAGCAGTGCCTGGCAAGGAGGCTGAAGCAGTAATATTCTCTTGGGAAGTTTAAGGCACAGTAAAGACAAATTATGAGAGCAGACTCTTTGTAGGGCTTCACTTGCAAGTATGGCCTAACTGCTTCTCTTGGCTTCTTCAGAAAAGGTAGAACTCAGAGAAACAAACAGGCCCTCTGGCTGCTGCCAGCCACTGTTTGCACACAGAGTTTTGAACCCTGGGCTGCTAAAACCACACAAATACCACAAAACAGTAGTTGCCTAAACAGTAGGAAGATCAGTTCTCTGCAGGGTTCAGGAATAAAGGAGGCCCTATCAATGCTGCAAAGCCAAGAGGTCTTCCCCTAGCCTGAGGATGCTGACTTCCAGCCACATCTTGTGGAGGCTGATGGCAGAAAATGGTTGGCTGAAACCCACGTTTGGAGAAACCTGGCTTGGGAACTTCCAGATATGAGGGAGGGAGCTGAAGGGCTCAGAGGTCAGGTCTAGGGTCTCTGGTTTGATGAGATATCTAGATGAGCAAGAGAAAGAAACATTTTTCAGCAGGATAGTTCTGAGATCCAGCAGCCCCAGAGAATATGCAGGAATCCAATGGAGTCCTGAGGACTTTCCTACCAGAAAAAAAAAATAACCCTAGGATATAAGTGTCCAGGGGTTCAGGGGAAATTTAGGAAATTGATTCGATTAGGGTTGAATATATCACTGGAAGAAAATGTAACTCTTACCCCTGAAAAGAGCACCCCTGGTTGATGCAGGAAGGTGGCGGCAGACTCTATTCCCAGAGATCAGTTCATCTCCTTCACCTTCTTTTCTTTAACCATGAACAGAGATCCTGTAGGGTAGGGATTTAATGCAGGGAAATACTTTTTAGGCCTAGAATAGCTCATCCAGTGTGAAGAGATTGCTCTTTGCAGGTGACCAAGACAGACTTAATATGCTTCTCCCCTTAACTAAGTTTTACGCAGACTTCTTTCTGGCTCTAGGCCCCAACCTCCCTTTTTTTAGAGCCTTTACTTTAGAAAACCTGTCATTGTGAATTTTTTCCCCTTCATTTTGACATGTAAATATTTTTAAAGCCTCTTCCCACTTTTACAACACAGGATAGTCTTTCTCAAGGAACTATGAGCCATGTCTTTGAAACGTAGTCTTTAAGGAAGAGAGGGCCCGTATCTCCCAGTGTCTATGAGAAGGTGACAGCCTAACAAATGCCTTGCTCCAAGTTGTAAAACTACCTCCAGTTATGAAGATAGAAAAAGCATTTTTGGAGTAGGAGAGGAAGAGTAAAAGACAGGACTTGCTTAGTCTCCCCTCTCCCTCTCTCCCTCCTTCCCTCCCTTTCTCCCTTTCTTATCTCCCTTCCTTCCTTCCTTCCTTCCTTCCTTCCTTCCTTCCTTCCTTCCTTCCTTCCTTGCTTCCTTCCTTCCTTCCTTCTTTCCTTCTTTCCTTCTTTCCTTCCTCCCTTTCCTTCTTTTATTTCTCTTATCCTTTTACTTATGGGATTTTTGCATTCTACTAATGATATAACTATATTTATTTAAGGCGTCATGAAGACACTCCCTGCCTTTCCTCTAAGGTTAAGACTGTCTGAGAAACGTCCATCATGTAATTGAAACAATATTTATTGACTTACTACTCTATTCTAGACACAGTGCTAGGAAATGAGCTTATAGAAAGTAAGCAAAACAAACTTTTTTTCACTCCTGAAGTTTAAAATCTTACATTAATCAACCAATCACACAAACGAACAAGTACAAAGTATGATAAGTACCAGGATGGGAAATATAGAGTGCTACTTGTGGGACTGACCAGTCTTAGGATTCAGAGGCATGTTCCAGACAGATCTAGAACACAGCATGAAGGTTCTACTGCAGAAAAAAGAAGAGAGCATTGGTGAATGAATATAGGCCTAGACTGAGGGAGCCTAACTGCCTAAGGCTGAGATCACTGTATGAGGGTCCCTCCTTCCCTCATGTGTGGTGCTACACATATATCAGACCTTTGCTTAAGGATTTATTAAATAAAAAGTCCTTTTTGTTTTTGTTCACAAAACAATATTGGCTTCTATCTACTATTTATATCCATCCATCCATCTATTCCTAAAAGCTCTAAAATACTTCATTTTTACAAAGTTATTTTCTCAGCTAAATTATTTAGATTTGCAGTGTTTTTTCTTCTCATTAAACATTTATTACTCACATATTGATAATTAACTGCTTATATAGTTGTAGACTGGTTGGGGAAAGTGTAAAATTTCCCCCACTCCTTTCTCTTTTTTCCCGCTGCCTCTGGCTATTAAATACAAATGCAGTTCTTGTATTAAGGAAGACTGGGAGAATTATTTTCTGTCAGTTAACCTAAAACAGTGCTGACTTTATAAAATATTTGCTTAGAGTTTTCAAAATTTTGGTTATGTTAACAACTACATGAGTGCAAAAAAACAGAAGAAAAATTCATTATTTCCCCAACGTAGTCTCTTAGAGTCTGACCTAAATATAAACTTACAATGAAATTGAAAGGAACTCCATATTTAGATAAACTTGTATTCTATTTATCAATTCATTACTAGTTGAATCACACATTGTTTATTTAATTTTACATAAAGCAAGAAAAACCATTAAAAGATGTTAAGAAGTGCAATACATCAAAGCAATACTTCAAAAAACCTTTGAAATCATTGGTCTAAAAGCTTTGAAATCACTGATTTAATTAGTCATTATAATCATGTACCTAAGGCTGTAGCTGCGTTTTCATTTTCACAGATGACAAGGTTTTGATTCACTTTATTCAACATAAAGGTAAAAATTTTTCTCTGTGAATGAAACATATTATATTCCTGTAGAGATATAGGAAAATAATAGGACAAAGTATGTTAATTTTTCTCTTGCCTCTTTTAGTACTTACCTCACTTATAAGGAAGAATAACCCAATTTAATATTTTTCAAAGTACTCTTCCTCAGATTTCACATAACATCTGGAAAGTAAAAGAAATTATTTTTACAAATTTTACTGAAAAGTTAGACATGCATAACCAAGAAGAAATTGTACAAATATATGCTAATTCTTTTAAATAGTCATAGAAGAAAAATATGAAAATATATTGTACACAATTAAAGCAGTAAGTTTAAGTGAACCCATTGGCCCTTGATCTGTAAAGATAGGTGGACTGTTCCTAGAATATGTCTGTGGTGTGTTCATTGGAGGTAGGAGTAGGCTGAAAGAAAAGGTACGTAAATACAATATATAAACACAAATATATATACACATGTATACCTATATACTATATATACATGTATAGTATAGCATAATAAACATATAATGTATATGCCACTGTATATATATAGACCACTCTATATGTATATGTAAAATATCACTATATGTACATACAATATATATACGTATATATAGTGGTATTAAAACATGTCCTCAAATTCTCTGATAGCTGTTCCATCAAGAAGTGGAGCTTATGTTTCCTCCTGTTGAAACTGCATGGGGCTTTATAATTGCCTTGACAAGCAGAATGCAACGTAAGTCACATGGTGATGATAGGCTAGAAAAGGCCATGTAATCTCTGCTGCCTCTCTTGGGACACTTGCTTTGGTAGTGTTAGGCAGCTGTGTAGAGATACCATGAAGAGCAAATCAAGGCAGAGAGAGATATGCCCACAGAGCTCAGCTCTTTCAGTCTTCCCAGCTTAGGCACCAGATATGTGAGTGAAGAATCACAATGGAATAATATTCAGCCATAAACAAGAATAAAATATCACCATTTGTGACAACATGGATGGACCTGGAGGTCATCACGGTAAGTGAAACAAGCCAGACTTAGAAAGACAAATGCCTTGTAATCTTACTCATATGTGAAGTTTAAAAGAGACAGTGAGAGACATGATATCACAGAAGCAGAAAACAGAGCACTGGATACCAGAGACTGGGGAGAAAAGAAGGCAGGAGAGGATGAAAAAATAAGTTCTGGCCTGTTATTGCACAGTTACAGTGATGATGGTTAAGAGCAAGTTCTTGTATATTACAAAGTAGCTACAAGAGAGGCTTTTGAATGTTCTCACCACAAAGAAGTGATAAATGCATGAAGTGATGCATAAGCTAAATAAACTGATTTGACCACTATATGACATATATATGCATGAAAACATTGACATACACACAATAAATATGTACAATCACAATGTATCCATAAAAATAACTTTTGAGATGACCCCAGCCACTGTTTGACTGCAATCTAATGAGAGACCCTGAACAATAATTGCCTACTTGAGTCCAGCCAATGCCCAAATTTACAAGCAAAATAAATGGTTGTTATTTTTAAGCCAATGTTTGAGGTAGTTTGTTACACAGCAATAGAAAGAATAGTGTATAATAAAATTAGTTTGCACATTGTAAATGAACATAAAATAATAAGACTGTTTTTTTTGGACTGCTTAGTAGAATTGACATATAACCTCATATAAATTAGATGCCACCCTAATCGTAAAACTATATCGGCGGTAGATGTTGACATAACTTAATTTCTAACAGTGTAAAAGTTACTGTTTGTTTTCCTAATTGTATGACCATCAATCATTGCTATGGTTTAAGGGTTGCTATATCTCTATTTTTGTGACATGTTATTAGAATAACAATACTATTTAAGATCAGAAAGCAAGAATGTGGTTTAATTTTTTCTTTCTGAAACAAGTTATTCATTAATCTGTCACAATTTTTCCCTGAGAAAATTGTGTCTGTGCCATCATTATAATTTCCATTAACTTACCCTATGGAATGTTATTTCTCCATTAGATTATTACTTTAAGGTGTTTCAATCTTCCTAAAACGACCTCTGTTGTTGTCGTCGTTTTTTTTTTAAATTAGAGTTCTGTTTTCCCACATTAGGTGCAATGTAAAAAGAGGACTTTGTTATATTTTTATACAGCTTTACTGTCAACCTTCTTTAGTTTCATACAGAGTAAATCTAACTCCAGTAAAATACAGACTAAAAATCCAGATGCTGTGTCACTATTTTTTGTTCTAATACTTTTCCTTTCATTTTCTTGTTATTTAGACAACTTAGGATATTGTAAGGATTTTATTTGCTTCATTGACCCACTATGATGTTCATTTTACTTTCAGGGTCTGAAATCAAGCAGGTTAGTTTAAGTCTTGTAACAGTTAGCTTTTACTGCATAACAAATGCCACAAATTAGTGACTTAACCATTTATTTGGATCATGAGTGTTCAACTTGACAATTTATATTGTCTGAACTAGACAGCTCTGTTGGCTTGGCCTTGTTTCTCAGACATGTATGCCAGTAGAATTGCATGTTTTATATAAAACTTATATTTTACCAAATACCTAATTTATAGTTTGACAGCTTTTAGTTTCAACTTACTTGCAAGGAGAAGGCAAGGAAGTCCTGACAGTTAATATGAGTTGATGACTTGAGACAATTTTCTGGAGAAACAGAATAATTCATTCGAAGACACCATGGTTGCAAATGAAGGAGAAATACTCATCAAAGGATCATCCCTAGGTCAAAAGCCCTCTTTTTGCTGCCAGTAAAAAGCAATATAATACAAAAGCAAAAGAAGTACATTATTTTCTCAAGAGTCATTAAATTAACACATTTTTGAAGAGTATATTGCTTTTCTTCAATGCTTTCCACCATCCTCTAAAAGTTTTCCACTAAATGCCTTGTGCTGTGAGACTTACTGCTAAATTGTGTTTTACAGAGATTCTACTGTGTTTTGGCTATGAAAAGAGAGTTCCTCATTAGTCCGGATTTATTTTACACTAAAGCATTTGCTTTCATTCCATTTCCTGAGTTTCTGAGGCAAGAAAACTCATTGGAAAGGGATCTGTGTACAAAGTTCAATAAACCTAAAACAATATACTTCTTTAGAAAATTAACATTCTTCTATTCCAATCTTTTACTGCTTTGAAGTGAAAGATAACATGCAAACATAGTCATTTCTCTCTCACAAGTGGACTACAATTAGAAGCAAAGATCCATTATGCCAAATGTCTCTTATTCATGTCATCATACATGAGAATCAACTGCACTAACCTCTTAAAATTAAATCTAACTTTAATATTGTTCTAAATGATAATGTTTATTAAATCACAAGCAGAATGTGCTGTTGCTTTCTAATACACATGACCGCTAAAACATAATTATTAACAGAAAATGGTTATTCTATATATCATCTAAAATCACATTTTATAACACCATTCATAGACATATTGCATCTTGGAAAACACAAATTGAAATATTCACAACTGTTTCAGAATTAAGAATAAAAGAAGATGTTTTTATTTTCCAGTGATACATTCAGTTAAAAAAGTTATGGTGATGTTGGTGAATATGAATGACAATTCATAATAAAGGAGGTGATGTGAAGTAATTTATTTAGTTCTGGGCATCGTAATTTGAAACTATCATGTACAAACTCGAGCATGTTTCTACTCAAATAAGAACATTACACCAGATCAAGAACGACCATTTTCCCATAACTAAAGGTACTCAAGCAGAGGTGGAATGAGTAATTGTCAAAGAGGTGTGAACAGAACTCAAGTATCAATACGTGTGTTCTAAGATTCCTTGTAAGATTCAAATTCTAATATTTTCCATTGCTTTGGGCCACTGTAAAACATCTGAAATTTTAATAGAAGGGTTATTTAAACAAATTGCTTGATATATTTCATGAGAAATCAAATTTCAAAAATTTATTGTAGCTCTTTTAAAATTTTAATAATAATACTAATAATCATGATACATTTCTAAATTGTAGTTTCAATTACACAAAGATTTATTTTTCTTTCATATTTCTAATATGTAAATTTTTAGTAAACTGCACACATATTTGATTTGTACTATACACGTTTTTAAGTTAATATGTTCTTCTGACAAGTCAGCTGTTAGATAACAGAAGGCTTTTAAAAATCTAATTTCGACAGTCCAGTAGTAGGCATTTCATAAATCATTAGATGAATCACTTGATATTAATACAAATGATACAACTACATTTTAATTTTCTTATTTTGCAAAATTTTATTTGTAATGTATGATACATCGTTATATGAGAGTGATTTACTAAAAGACAATTCAAATCTCAAAAGTGTATATTTAAATTCACATTTTTTATAAGTATATCAATGTGCCTATCTTAACTGAAACACAGTTCAGTTTCTGTCTTCCTCCAAACTTGTATCCTGCACTTTACCCATCAATGTGTTGGGCTTGATGCAATTTAAATGTATTCTCCAAATTTGTATCAGTCTGTAGAAGTAAAAGCTGTCTACAGAAGGCTTATGTCACTTATCTTTTACATAAGACAGAGCGGGTACTGGTGAGCTAAAATAAATTAATTGAAGTGTGTATGTGTGTGTACGTGTGTGTTACATGAGCTTCAAATCAGTGAAATTTAAAGTTACAGCTATTTGAGAAACATGTAAACATCTAGATTCAAACGGAATATCCTACAGACGAAAATTCTAAATGAGTATGTTGTGATAAAATATTCTAATTAATCAATAAAAAACTCTTGATCATTGAGCAATACGTGCTCTTAATTTTGAAGTGAATTTGATAAAATTTTGCATATTCCATAGTAAATCATTCATCTCTTCTAAAAATAAATATACAAAATGTAGGCCTATAAAAATACATTTTTAATTTTTCTTATTACCTCATTTTATTCCAATTTCATCAGGTGTGACCTTGAATGTTACTAATATTGGAAAAACTATTTAAGTCAACCTATCTAGCCAGCATTAATTCAAAAGAGTAAATTTCAAGTTATGTGTCATTTGTACTTGTCTGTGAAATATGCCAAGTAATTCATAATAGCGCTTTAAGGAGGTTAATACCATGTATGATTCAAGTATTTCTTCTAAACTGACAATTAATTAAAATATTAAGTATTTATAATATGTGTTGGAATGCCTATTAAAAATATATCTTATGATGTTCTAAAATTATATTGGAGCGATATTTGTACATCTCGGCATATTTGCTAAAAAACATTAAATCACTGAATTTTATATTTTAAATGAGTGAATTATACGATATGTGAATTACGTCCCAATAAAGTTGTTTAACATTTTTCTTACATCTGACATATGATACCAAACTGCTTTTAGTCACCCTGCTGTTTATCATGTCTTGTCTTGTGTTTATTTTCTCCCACTTAGATACCTCTACTTTTTGCACATTTTTATTATAAACGACCACTCAGGCTTTTTGTGATTATCTTTCTAATATCTGTCATTCCTAATGAAGTATCTTACAGTTTATTTTTATGTTCTTAGTGCTTAGAATGGTGACTGGTACACAATAATACATGCTTTTTGAACAAATTAATTGACTCATATATTAGAAAGATGAAATCAGAAAATATCTATTTTTCTATGATAGTTCTGAAAATGGAAATACAAATATACATATCACCTAAAAAACAGAAGCCAATATTAAGTACATGGATAGGCTTCAATTTGTATGGATATACAGATTCCACACTTCAGTGTGAAAAAGTTTCAACATATACTTCTTGCCCCAAGCTAATCCCAAGATACGACAGATCACTTTTTTATATAATGCCTGCTCTTGCTGCAATGACAATCTGAAAACAAGGCAAACAAGCAAACAAAAAAATTGAAATTACATTAGGAACCCTACCAACTTACTTTTAGCTTCTTTTATGAGAAGCCCTCTATGGTTATATTAATAATTCTATATTATCACTAAAACTTTTAGAAGACAGACAGTAACATATATCTGAAAGTCCAAATCAGAGAAAAATAATTAATGAAGCCATGAAATAAAGCAAATGGGCTAATATTCTGTTGATAGAGTAACCATTGAATAAAAATTTCTTTTTTTATAATGTGAGATTAAATATTTAATACATGGACTATGCAATATTTGACATGTTGTTGAGAAGTTATGTTTATCATAGTATGTTTCACTGAAACATACCAGTATAATTGGCAAACTTTTGTTCTTTTGAAATAACATGCATTTAATTTCAAAATAATTTCTATTTTTTTAAAGTTATTACTTTCGGGCCTGGCACGATGGTGCATGCCTGTAATTCCAGAAATTTGGGAGGCCAAGACTGGTGGATCACCTGAGGTCAGGAGTTCGAGACCAGCCTGACTAACATGATGAACTTTCATCTGTACTAAACACAAAAATATTAGCCGGACTTCGTGGTACATGCCTGAAATACCAGCTACTTGGGAGGCTGAGGCAGGAGAATTGCTTGAACCGGGGAGGTGGAGGTTGCAGTGATCCGAGATCACACCATTGCACTTCAGCCTGGGTAACAAGTGTGAGGCTCTGTCCAAAAAAAAAAAAAAAAAAAAAAAGTATTACTTTGGATTAATACAATTTCTTTTTTTTTTTTTTTTTTTTTTTGAGACGGAGTCTCGCTCTGCCGCCCAGGCTGGAGTGCAGTGGCCAGATCTCGGCTCACTGCAAGCTCCGCCTCCCGGGTTCACGCCATTCTCCTGCCTCAGCCTCCCGAGTAGCTGGGACTACAGGCGCCGCCACCTCGCCCGGCTAGTTTTTTGTATTTTTTAAAGTAGAGACGGGGTTTCACCGTGTCAGCCAGGATGGTCTCGATCTCCTGACCTCGTGATCCGCCCATCTCAGCCTCCCAAAGTGCTGGGATTACAGGCTTGAGCCACCGCGCCCGGTCGATTAATACAATTTCAAAAAATTTTAAAACTTGTCGATTCCATCGATTAGATATTTATATCTCATTTTTGGAAGAAAGAGTCACCTAGATGCCAGACTTTCAGTTGAAAGTCAACCATAACTTAAATAAGAAATACAAATTGAGGCCAGGTGCAGTAGCTCACGCCTGTAATCACAGCATTTTGGGAGGCCGAGACGGGAGGATCACTTGTGACCAAGAGTTTGAGATCAACCTAGGCAACATAGCCAGACCTCGTGTCTATTAAAAAAAAAAAAAAAAAAAAAAATGAAATGAAATTTGAAACTCAATGCAAAGTGTCTATAAAACAGTGGAACCCAGTTATATAACTCACTATTCAACATTAAATTATTCCACATTTAAAATAGTATATAAAATGTGGTTATATACATTAAAACCTGCTTTTACATCATATGATTTATGATTCATTATTATAAAACAGTACTACTTGCTACTATAGACATACACATACTGCCTACTATGTTAAGGTCATGATGAAGAACTCAGGCTCCACAGAGAAGCCTCAACCTAAATGAAACAAAATTATGTTGTCAGAGATCAATTATAAACTTTTAAAAAGACACAGATGAAAGAGAATCCATATTACAAACTTTCATTGGAATACTAATTGCTTTACATTCCTATGGAAATTAGGTATAGTTTAACATGCTTATGTGACAGTTGTAGTGATATCAGCATAGAAAATTTATTCCTAAGAACTTTTGTTCTTAAAAAAACAACACAATAACAACAAAAAAGTGTCCCTAACATGTCTACTAACCTTTTAGTGTATCAATATTTTTTAAAGTTTATTAAAAAATGATAAAAACATATTTTTACCTAATATTTATTCTATATTATGTTATACTTAAAATGTCACATTGGATCATTTTCAATAAAAATACAATACAAAACTTACATAATCTTTTCCATTTTATCAGCAGGAAAGAAATTCTCAGCAATCACTTTGCTTGGCAGGGGTCTTCTAACTCTGAATCAGTGGCAAGTGCTAATTGGCAAAAGAGAACACAATTTGCAGTAAACACCTTTCTCCATATAGAAAGTGTTGGGTTGCAAAAATAAAATTCTTTGAACTTTATTGGCTGTTCAACAAATAGGCTTTTCATGGTAACAAATGCTTAGCTTTATATAAGCATTTAACGATATTATTTGTAACACTGAATATGTGATTTCACTGGCTTAGTTTCATGATTAGTTTTATTACTCGAACAAAAAAATAATTTAAACAGTTCAATACTTTAAGCAGTTAAAGTTTTTGTTCAATTACTACTCCCAGTGAACTGCAATAGGACCCAAGGTACAGGTACAATTTTATATTTATTATGCAGTGAAAAAGTGCACCGTGTGTAGAATTACAAGGCTCTAATTTCATTGAAAGTTTCTGTAAGGTCATAAACCAAGAGGCTGAAAAATAGAATGTTTAAAACCCCGATATGAAAAGTCAAAGACTAGTATTAACTCAATATACTGGGTAATCTAATATGTATATTATTTCTTTCTTAAATACCCATTTCCCACTTCCACATCAAAATTTGTAAGTTATAAGATATTTAGCAAAAGTTTTGTATTTCATTTAACAATCAGCAATTACCAATTTTAAAACTTATTCCAGTAGGAAATTAACTATTTTCTTGCCCTAGAAATAAGATAAATTTATATTAAAATTAATGATAGTGAAAACATTTATTAAAATGCACATAAAATTTAGAACAATTTAATTAAGATCTACCTTTTGCAAAATGTCAGGCAATCGTTACTGCAATAAATTTCAAAATTACTCCAAGGTAATAAGAACGTCTCTATCCAGAGCTATAAACTCTCCTGTGTAGCTTCGGCTATTTCGTAAGCAATGGCTTCTAATAAGGAAATCTTGCTCTCATTTCCTATTAGCTGTGTCTCAGTTTGAGACTACCTATGCAAGCTGACCCAATTCATTTTTTTTTTTTTTTTTTAAAACCAAAGACAGAACTTTGGGGTTGGGAAACCTTCATTTGTGAAAAATAATATCCCAGGAAGCTTTGAAAATTCAGAATATGGCATAATAAAAACCTCTTTTTTTTTTTTTTTTTTTTTTAAGACGTAGTTTCCCTCGTTGCCCTGACTGGAGCGCAGTGGCGCAATCTCGGCTCACTGCAACCTCCCGGGCTCAAGATCTTCTCCTGCCTCAGCCTCACCAGTAGATGGGATTACAGGCATGCGCCACCACGCTCGGCTACTTTTGTATTTTTAGTAGTGACGAGGTTTCACCATGTTGGCCAGGTTGGTCCGGAACTCCTGGCCTCAGGTGATCCGACCGCCTCCGCCCTCCAAAGTGCTGGTATTACAGGCATGAGCTGCTGCGCCCGACCTGCCACAGTAAAATTCACACTAGGTTTGTATCCTAGTCCAAGCTTCCCATAGATTTGCATAGGTGTTGTAAGGATAAGGATATAAATAAAAGGTTCAAGAATTATTTTCAAACAAAAGTTAGTGTGCGAGACTGAGAATCTTAACACAACTGCAGTAGGAGTTGTAGCTTCCCGACTGATGAATAATGCGGTGTAGTTTTGACATCTGGATCTCACAGCACAGCATTCTTAGGGCACACACTACAGCTTATTTCCTGAGCCTGTAGTGGGTAGCCTTGATGTCTTCCTTAGCACCTACTCTGAAGCAGTAGCAAATGTTGGCACTTAGGGCAACTGCATAGAAAGCAATGGGAGGCTGGCTGTACAGTGAGAACAGCAAGCACAAACATTAGCCCCTCATCCAGAGTGAGTGGACAGTAGTGGCACAGCTGATGAAAGCCAACTTTAAATGTGTAATTTTAAATGCCCCATGGGGACACTTAAAAAAAAAAGTGAAAGAAATCTTAAGGGATCAAAGGTTCTTTAGAAGCAGAGAGGGGCAAAGATTGGGGAAAATTTATTACTTATGGTATACTGCACCATTTTAATTGAAAGCTTATATGGTCTTGGAAAACAGACCACAGTTATTAATACTATTATGTGAGCAGGTGAGGAGGCTCGTTCCTGTAATCCTAGAACTTCAGGAGTCCCAGGTTTGGGGAGGACCGTTTTAGTCCAGGAGTTTCAGAGCAGCCTGCAATAGAGTGAGGCCCCGTTTCTACAAAAAATAAAAAACAACAATTAGCCAGGGGTGATGTCTCACACCTGTAGTTCCAGCTACTTGGGAGACTGATGTGGGAGGACATCTTGAGGCCAGGAGTGAGAGACTACAGTGAGCTATGATTACACCACTGCTTTTTTGCCTGAATGAGAGATCAAGACGCTGTCTCTAAAAATAAAAAATGAAAAATAAAACTACCATGGATAAATAACAACACAGGATACCTTTACTGTTATTTCCACTACGTTTGTCAAACACAGACTGCTGACTCTAAGTTTCTGTAACTGCTAAGACTACATGCTTACTCGATATTGGACACTCTTCTAAGCACTGTACATATTTTAATTATTTGAATCTCACAATAATCTCCTGAAGCAGGTAATATAATAATCCTATTGTAGTGGCTAGGAAACTGAGGAACAGCAAGGGTAAGTAACTTACCTAAGGCAATGTGATGAGTAATTGGCAGAGACTAGATTCAAATTCAGGCACCCTGGCTCCAGAACTCATGTTCTAACTTCCATTTTCTTTAGAAGAAATTATTCTGAAATAAAACCGTTGATGTTCAAACTGCAAAATTTATACCTGATTTTTTCAAGTGCTTCAGAAAATACATACTCTCTTGTACATGCCTTAATAGTTCATCAGGCCGGGCGCGGTGGCTCACGCCTGTAATCCCAGCACTTTGGGAGGCCGAAGCAGGTGGATCACGAGGACAGGAGATCGAGACCATCCTGGCTAACATGGTGAAACCCCGTCTCTACTAAAAATGCAAAAAATTAGTCGGGCGTGGCGGCGGGCGCCTGTAGTCCCAGCTACTTGGGAGGCTGAGGCAGGAGAATGGCGTGAACCCTGGAGGTGGAGCTTGCAGTGAGCTGAGATGACGCCACTGCACTCCAGCCTGGGCGACAGAGCGAGACTCTGTCTCAAAAAAAAAAAAAAAAAAAAAAAAAAAAAAATTCATCAATTGTGAAAGAAAAATAAGCATAAAAGTAAATTAAATGATGTGGCAAGTTTACTGTTGAGAATCAGTTTTCAGACTTTGAAATACAATGACAAAATTTGAATTAAAAGAGAATGATGGATGTTTCACTATATTATTTTACTGTGTTAACTTTCCTTGTGTAACTAGATCAACAGGATAGATCTTTATTAGATCATGGCAAAAAGATCTGTGCATGTGACTAATGGAGACAATCTAAAAGATGATAATATATTAATTCCAATACATTTGATGCTTATGGTGTTCTTTAACAGTCCAAATGCATTCCAATTCTACAACAATTTGGAATGGAGAAAGGTCTGCCTTTGTGCTTTTAGGATTTAGGAAGAAAAAGGGAAAGTAAAGCAACCATCTATATACTACATGACTGAAGTAGTTATTTTTAGTAATGGTTCAGGGAAGAGTACTTATGGCAAATGGATGAAAAAGAACACAGGGAGCCTTCTCACTTCATAACAAAAATATTAAAATAATAGATATAAGTTTTTTTCATCAAACATTCACAGATGCACTAAAAGAAATAGAGATGGATAGAAGACTATCTGCCACATAGACACAAGATGGAAACGCACATCTCTGAGCCCAACGATACTGGTGTTCACTAAAGTATGAATATTGGGAACAGTAGCAGAGCCTGGGGTCCTGAATCCTATCCAAAAGACACTGAAACCTGACAAATCGTCAGGATCCAGAATCAGGCCCTTCACAGGAAATAAGAGGATCAGCTGTGCTCCTTGATTATGTACAAAAGTTGTAAAAGCTCGCCCTGCTTGTTCATGATTGTAACTAGATGGTTATTTACAGTTGTATGTTCTCCTTGCTGGTGGTGAAATTAGGAGGAAGAAAGACAAATGAATACCTGGCTGCTGCATTTTGTTGGAAGACAGGAGCTATAATTTTCTCTTGAATCATAATTCTCCACCTTATAAGATAAGAACTGGAATGGAGGTATGCATTTCCCTGCTTTGTGAGCCCATGCAATGCACAAGGAAGGGTCAAGCAAAAGAAGAGGACTACTCTCAAATGAGACTAGCTAAGAAAAAAGAAATCCAAAGCAAAAGAGGAAATATAAATCCATTAAATACAGTTAAAAACCTCCCAAATACAGTCATTTAAAAAATGACTTCAAAGTAAATAAGGTTAAAATCCTTAAGGCAAAAAAAGAGGGGGAACAGTCATAAAACAAGATCAGCTGATGTATGTGTCCTCTATTTATCAATTGTTTTCAATGTATATTTATTTACACAGATAGAAGATAGATGTAGATAGGTAAATTTGATAAAGAATATTTAGAAATCATAGAAATATGAAAAATTCAGTGATTGTAATTAAAAATAACCATAAGAGGAAAAACTTCAATAGAAAATTAAGAAATTAGATGTTAGAAGGGATGAAATCACTAAGGAAACAACAGCTAGAGAAGGAAAATGTGAAAGATAAATAAAAATGCAAGAAAATGGATTGAGAAGTACAAATATCCATCTTTCAGGGATGCTGGATTGATAAGGAGAATGAGTAAGAGACAATATTTAAAGAGATAAATTCTGCACATTTTAAAAGTTGAAGTAAGCCATAAATCTTCAAATTTAAAAAGCACATAGATACATTATGGTGAGAAAACTTTGCATTTCAAATCGAAGGAATATTTTAAAACGTACTAGAGAGAATATATTAACACTGGAATTCTCATGAGCAATGATAGGTTACAAATAATAGTGGTTAAAATATTCAAAGTACTGGCCGGGCGCGGTGGCTCAAGCCTGTAATCCCAGCACTTTGGGAGGCCGAGACGGGCGGATCATGAGGTCAGGAGATCGAGACCATCCTGGCTAATACGGTGAAACCCCGTCTCTACTAAAAAATACAAAAAACTAGCCGGGCGAAGTGGCGAGTGCCTGTAGTCCCAGCTACTCGGGAGGCTGAGGCAGGAGAATGGCGTGAACCCGAGAGGCGGAGCTTGCAGTGAGCTGAGATCCGGCCACTGCACTCCAGCCTGGGTGACAGAGCAAGACTCCATCTCAAAAAAAAAATAAAAAATAAAAAATAAAAAATAAAATAAAATATTCAAAGTACTATAGTTAAAAAAGTAACTTAATCCCAGAATTGCATAAAATATGAATGCATCGGTGCCAAGAAGATGGCCGAATAGGAACAGCTCCAGTCTACAGCTCCCAGAGTGAGCGACACAGAAGACGGGTGATTTCTGCATTTCCAACTGAGGTACCAGGTTCATCTCACTGGGGCTTGTTGGGCAGTGGGTGCAGCCCACTGAGCATGAGCTGAAGCAGGGTGAGGCATCACCTCACCCAGGAAGTGCAAAGGCTCAGGGAATTCCCTTTCCTAGCCAAGGGAAACTGTGACTGATGGCACCTAGAAAATTGGGTCACTCCCACACTAATAATGTGCTTTTCCAATGGTCTTAGCAAATGGCACACCAGGAGATTATATCCGCACCTGGCTCAGAGGGTCCCATGCCCATGGAGCCTCACTCATTGCTAGCACAGCAATCTGAGATTGAACTGCAAGGCAGCAGCGAGTCTGGGGGAGGGGCACCTGCCATTGCTGAGGCTTGAGTAGGTAAACAAAGCAGCTGGGAAGCTCAAATTGGGTAGAGCCCACTGCAGCTCAAGGAGGCCTGTCTACCTCTATAGACACCACCTCTGGGGGCAGGGCATAGCTGAACAAAAGGCAGCAGAAACTTCTGCAGACTTAAACGTCACTGTCTGACAGCTTTGAAGAGAGTAGTGGTTCTCCCAGCATAGAGTTTGAGATCTGAGAATGGACAGACTGCCTCCTCAAGTGGGTCCCTGACCTGAGTAGCCTAACTGGGAGGCATCTCCCAATAGGGGCAGACGGACACCTCACATGGCTGGGTGCCCTTTTAAAAGGAAGCTTCCAGAGGAACGATCAGGCAGCAACATTTGCTATTCTGCAATATTCGCTGTTCTGCAGCCTCCACTGGTGATACCCAGGCAAACAGGATCTGGAGTAGACATCCAGTAAATTCCAACAGACCTGCAGCTGAGGGTCCTGACTGTTAGAAGGAAAACTAACAAACAGAAAGGACATCCACACAAAAACCCCATCTGTACATCATCATCATCAAACACCAAAGGTAGACAAAACCACAAAGATGGGGAGAAACCAGGGCAGAAGAGCTGAAAATTCTAAAAATCCGAGCACCTCTTCTCCTCCAAAGGAACCCAGCTCCTCACCAGCAATGAAACAAAGCTGGACAGGGAATGACTTTGATGAGTTGTGAGAAGAAGGCTTCAGATGATCAAACTTCTCCGAGCTAAAGGAGGATGTTTGAACCCATCGCAAAGAAGCTAAAAATCTTGAAAAAAGATTAGACAAATAACCATGTAGAGAAGATCTTAAATGACCTGATGGAGCTGAAAACCATGACATGAGAATGACATGACACATGCACAAGCTTCAGTAGCCGATTCAATCAACTGGAAGAAAAGGTATCAGTGATTGAAGATCAAATGAATGAAATGAAGCGAGAAGTTTAGAGAAAAAGGAGTAAAAAGAGACAAACAAAGCCTCCAAGACATATGGGACTATGTGAAAAGAGCAGGTCTACGTCTGATTGATGTACCTGAAAGTGATGGGGAGAATAGAACCAAGTTGGAAAACACTCTTCAGGATATTATTCAGGAGAACTTCCCTAACCTAGCAAGGTAGGCCAATATTCAAATTCAGGAAATGCAGAGAATGCCACAAAGATAGTCCTCAAAAAGAGCAACTCCAAGACACATAATTGTCAGATTCACCAAAGTTGAAATGAAGGAAAAAATGTTAAGGGCAGCCAGAGATAAAGGCCGGGTTACTTACAAAGGGAAGCCCATCAGACCATCAGACTAACGGCGGATCTCTCGGCAGAAACTCTACAAGCCAGAAGAGAGTGGGGGCCAATATTCAACACTCTTAAAGAAAAGAATTTTCAACCTAGAATTTCATATCCAGCCAAACTAAGCTTCATAAGTGAAGAAGAAATAAAATCCTTTACAAACAAGCAAATGCTGAGAGATTTTGTCAACACCAGGCCTGCCTTATAAGAGCTCCTGAAGGAAGCACTAAACTTGGAAAGGAACAACCGGTACCAGCCACTGCAAAAACAGGCCAAATTGTAAAGACCACTGATGATAGGAAGAAATTGCATCGCCGGGCGTGGTGGCTCAAGCCTGTAATCCCAGCACTTTGGGAGGCCGAGATGGGCGGATCACGAGGTCAGGAGATCAAGACCATCCTGGCTAACACAGTGGAACCCCGTCTCTACTAAAAAAAAAAAATACAAAAAACTAGCCAGGCGAGGTGGCAGGCGCCTGTAGTCCCAGCTACTCTGGAGGCTGAGGCAGGAGAATGGCGTGAACCCGGGAGGTGGAGCTTGCAGTGAGCTGAGATCCGGCCACTGCACTCCAGCCTGGGTGACAGAGCAAGACTCCATCTCAAAAAAAAAAAAAAAAAAAAAAAAAAGAAAAAAGAAATTGCATCAACTAATGAGCAAAATAACCAGTGAACATCATATTGACAGCATCAAATTCACACATAACAATATTAATCTTAAATGTAGATGGGCTAAATGCTCCAATTAAAAGACACAGACTGGAAAATTGGATAAAGAGTCAAGATCCATCAGTGTGCAGTATTCAGGAGACTCATCTCACGTGCAGAGACACACATGGGCTCAAAATAAAGGAATGGAGGAAGATCTACCAAGCCAATGGAAAACAAACAAACAAAAAAAGCAGGGGTTGCAATCCTGGTCTCTGATAAAACAGACTTTAAAGCAATGAAGATCAAAAGAGATAAAGAAGGCCATTACATAATGGTAAAAGGATCAATTCAACAAGAAGAGCTAACTATCCTAAATATATATGCACCCAATACAGGAGCACCCAGATTCATAAATCAAGTCCTCAGAGACCTACAAAGAGACTTAGATTCTCACACAATAATAATGGGAGGCTTTAACACCCCACTGTCAACATTAGATTCACGAGACAGAAAGTTAACAAGGATATCCAGGAATTGAACTCAACTCTGCACCAAGTGGACCTAATAGACATCTACAGAACTCTCCACTACAAATCAACAGAATATACATTCTTCTCAGCACCACATCACACTTATTCCAAAATTGACCACATAGTTGGAAGTATAGCACTCCTCAGCAAATGTAACAGAACAGAAATTATAACAAACTGTCTCTCAGACCACTGTGCAATCAAACTAGAACTCAGGATTAAGAAATTCACTTAAAACCGCTCAACTACATGGAAACAGAGCAACCTGCTCCTGAATGACTACTGGGTACATAACGAAATGAAGGCAGAAATAAAGATGTTCTTTGAAATCAATGAGAACAAAGTCACAACATACCAGAATCTCTGGGACACATTTAAAGCAGTGTGTAGAGGGAAATTTATAGCACTAAATGCACACAAGAGAAAGCTGGAAAGATCTAAAAATGACACCATAACATCACAATTAAAAGAACTAGAGAAGCAAGAGCAAACACATTCAAAAGCTAGCAGAAGGCAAGAAATAACTAAGACCAGAGCAGAACTGAAGGAGATAGAGACACAAAACCCCTTCAAAAAATCAGTGAATCCAGGAGCTGGTTTTTTGAAAAGATCAACAAAATTGATAGACTGCTAGCAAAACTAATAAAGAAGAAAAGAGAGAAGAATCAAATAGATTCAATGAAAGATGATAAAGGGGATATCACCACCAATCCCACAGAAATACAAACTACCATCAGAGAATACTATAAACACCTCTATACAAATAAACTAGAAAATCTAGAAGAAATGGATACATTCCTGGACACATACACCCTCCCAACACTAAACCAGGAAGAAGTTGAATCCCTGAATAGACCAATAACAGGCTCTGAAATTGAGGCAATAATGAATAGCCTACCAACCAGAAAAAGTCCAGAACCAGATGGATTCAAAGCCAAATTCTACCAGAGGTATAAGGAAGAGTTGGTGCCATTCCTTCTGAAACTATTTCAATCAATAGAAAAAGAGAGAATCCTCCCTAACTCATTTTATGAGGCCACTATCATCCTGATACCATAGGTTGGCAAAGACACAACAACAAAAAATAGAATTTTAGACCAATATTCCTGATGAACATCGATGCAAAAATCCTCAATCAAATACTGGCAAACTGAATCCAGCAGCACATCAAAAAGCTTATCCACCATGATCAAGTAGGCTTCATCCCTGGGATGCAAGGCTGGGTCAACATATGCAAATCAATAAACATAATCCAGCATATAAACAGAACCAAAGACAAAAACCACATGATTATCTCAATAGATGCAGAAAAGACCTTCGAAAAAATTCAAAAGCCCTTCATGCCAAAAACTCTCAATAAATTAGGTATTGATGGTACATATCTCAAAATAATAAGAGCTATTTTTGACAAACCCACAGTCAATATCACACTGAATAGGCAAAAACTGGAAGCATTCCTTTTCAAAACTGGCATCAAGCTACCAATGACTTTCTTCACAGAATTGGAAAGAAACTACTTTAAAGTTCATATGGAACCAAAAAAGTGTCCGCATAGCAAAGATAATCCTAAGCCAAAAGAACACAGCTAGATGCATCACACTACCTGACTTCAAACTATACTACAAGGCTACAGTAACCAAAACAGCATGGTACTGGTACAAAAACAGAGATATGGACCAATGGAACAGAACAGAGCCCTCAGAAATAATGCCACACATCTACAACCATCTGATCTTTGACAAACCTGACAAAAACAAGAAATGAGGAAAGGATTCCTTTAATAAATGGTGCTGGGAAAACTGGCTAGCCATATGTAGAAAGCTGAACTGGATCCCTTCCTTACACCTTATACAAAAATTAATTCAAGATGAATTAAAGACTTAAATTTTATACCTAAAACCATAAAAACCCTAGAATAAAACCTAGGGAATACCATTCAGGACATAGGCATGGGCAAGGACTTCATGTCTAGAACACCAAAAGCAATGACAACAAAAGCCAAAATTGACAAAAGGGATCTAATTAAACTAAAGATCTTCTGTACAGCAAAAGAAACTACCATCAGAGTGAACAGACAACCTACAGAATGGGAGAAAATTTTTGCAATCTACCCACTGACAAAGGGCTAATATCCAGAATCTACAAAAAACTTAAACAAATTTACAAGAAAATATCAAACAACCCCATCAAAAAGTGGGAGAAGAATATGAACAGACACTTCTCAAAAGAAGACATTTATGCAGCCAACAGACACATGAAAAAATGCTCATCATCACTCACCATCAGAGAAATGCAAATCAAAACCACAATGAGATACCATCTCACACCAGTTAGAATGGCAGTCATTAAAAAATCAGGGAACAACAGGTGCTGGAGAGGATGTGGAGAAATAGGAACACTTTTACACTGTTGCTGGGACTGTAAACTAGTTCAACCATTGTGGAAAACAGTGTGGTGATTCCTCAAGCATCTAGAACTAGAAATGCCATTTGATTCAGCCATCCCATTACTGGGTATATACCCAAAGGATTATAAATCATGCTGCTATAAAGACACATGCACACATATGTTTATTGCGGCACTATTCACAATAGCAAAGACTTAGAACCAACCCAAATGTCCATCAGTGATAGACTGGATTAAGAAAATATGGCACGTATACACCATGGAATACTATGCAGCCATAAAAAAGGATGAGTTCATGTTCTTTGTAGGGGCATGGATGAAGCTGGAAACCATCATTCTGAGCAAACTATCACAAGGACAGAAAAACAAACACCGCATGTTCTCACTCATAGGTGGGAATTCAACAATGAGAACACTTGTACACAGGAAGGGGAACATCACACACTGGGGCCTGTATGGGGTGGGGAGAGGGGGAGGGAGAGCATTAGGAGATATACCTAATGTAAATGAAG
The DNA here is from genome assembly GCF_043159975.1 of Macaca nemestrina. Taxonomy (NCBI): domain Eukaryota; kingdom Metazoa; phylum Chordata; class Mammalia; order Primates; family Cercopithecidae; genus Macaca; species Macaca nemestrina. The sequence goes on along the minus strand of NC_092128.1, from coordinate 63,197,468 downwards.
AGTTAATGGGGGCAGCACACCATCATGGCACATGGATACATATGTGACAAACTTGCACATTGTGCATTATGTACCCTAGACCTTAAAGTATATTAATAAAATAAATAATAAAATAAAATAATTAATATATCTTTTGAGAGAGAGGCAGACAGAAATTTATCTTCAGCCACATAAAGACAAAAATAATTTACTATTTTTAAATCATTTCTCAAAGAACTGCGAAACACTAATATTTTGTGTTTAATAATGAGATGAAAATTTTTTGGAAAAATGTTATGGTTGATAATTTTGGTTAGTTGTTATTTTTCTATGTTCATAGACATGTATTATTTTTAATAGTAGAAGATGTCAAAAATATTGGTCATATCCTGAAACAATTTTAAAATGTTAGAATAATATTTTACAGGAGGTTCTGCTTTTTAATTGCACATGTAAGCAGCTTGGAAGTCACCAGTCTATTCTAGTGACAAGAAAACAGAAAAATCGGCAACTCCTCCTGAATCAGTAAGGGAAGTGAGGTCACAGAGCAAATTGCTGCCTTCAAAACTGGAGAGACAAAACAAGCAGATATGGAGGCAATTAAAATTGCCTTTGCAAAAGTATGACCGTAAGAGCCATTATGACATAACTGACTCTTTCTTATTTCTAACCTCATAGGCTGGCTGTCTGCTCATTCCTGGGCATGGGCCAAGCTAATGTTGGGAGAAATTTAGTTTATGATTTAAATGATAATAGCTCTTCCCAAAGACTAAATTGTTCTCGTAAAACTAATGAAAGACCACCAATTAGGCGAATGAGAAGGGCTTGAATTCTAAATAATCACCAACCTTTATTCTGGAGGTCATAAGATTTGCAACTTTCCCAATTACCCTTTAAGAACTTAAGATTGGCCTTTTGAGTGTCTTTTCAGTACTCAACTAGTCCTATGGCCCCCACCTAGAAGCTAACTCAGTACATGAGGACAATTTTCCATACCCCTTTGATTGCATTCCCAACCAATCAGCGCACCCCCTTCCCTAGCGCCCAGCTCACAAAACTGTCTTTGAAAAACCCCTAACCTCCAAGCCTTCAGAGAGATTGATTTGAGTAATAACTCTGTCTCCCATGTGGCCTAGCTGACCTTGCATCAGTTAAACTCTGTCTTTACTGCAATGCCATGGTCTCTGTGAGTTGATTTTGTGCAGCAGAAGGAAAGAATTCACAGGGTGGTTACACAGTTCAGCCTATGGAGCAGAAACCTATGTGGGAACCAGTGCCTGGGTAGAAAACCTGAACTGTAATGGAGGAATTGTTGGAGGCTAAGTGTAGAGGAGTCTGAGAGTTAAAAACTTCAGTTATCAGGAGTCCCCACACTTTTGTGAGTTTTACCTCTAGGATTATGACCAAATTCTCACAATAAATATTTAGGAAAAATATTTGCTGTTTCTGGCAGCAGAGGAAAGAAGGAACCATTTTGAAATACACTCACTTAATATCATAGATAGGTCCTTAGGAACTGCAGCTTTAATGAAATGACTAAAGAGCAGGTCCTAGAATAACATCAGTTTGTTCAAAGTCTTTTCATTATAAAGTTGATGATGAGAAAAAAAAAAATTGGTTTCCTTATATGTTGTCTCATTTAAAGTTACTGTTGTCAAGAACCTTTTGACAGTTAAGTGAATGCTTACTATACACTAAAACATTCTGTTCTTCTTAACAAGATCTGCCCTCAGGCAAAACTACTTAATCAGAGCCTAATCTGCTGGGGTTTTATCAGAGCCTAATTGATTTGGAAAAAGAGAAATACCCAATTCCAGGCAGCTCTGGTCATCCTGTCACACCAAAAGGTGGTGTAGGAGTGAAGAAATCTTCCCCCTTCACTGCACCTTTCAGCAAAGGAATAGAAGACAACTGTAGTTCTCTTTGGAGATCTTTTGAGAATCTAGGTAAATGAAGAAACTTCAGAGAACAGGCTCATCCTGTGCTTTGGGAGAGAGAGAGGATCGAAAGATAGGGGTTGTGGGGAAAGTCATAAAGAAAACTTGGTTCTACGGCTTATTTCTAAGGACTTTCAATATTTGAAGCAGTTAGCACTCCAAGTATTACAGTCTCACCAGTGCACCAAAATGCAGCAGTCTCTACTTGTAAGGTATCACCTGGAGTTTTTGTCTCATGACCAAGACAATTAAGGAGCATGGACAAAAAGGGTGAGGTTGGAGGGTGAAAAGGTGAAAGTTTAATAAGCAAAAGAATAAAGCTCACTGCTGTGAAGAGGGGGCCTAGAAGAAAGTTGCTGTTTTTACAGTTGAATGCAAAGGCTTTTATAAGAAACCAATGAGGTCTGGCCAGCTCATTTGCATAAGATGCTAATTTCTGGCAGCTCTGCCCCATCCTCCTAGTGTGCATGCAGGCCCTTAGCTTTAGTTACTCCATATGGCTTTGTTCCACTTACTGCTCATGTGTTAGGGGATAAAATTGTCCATTCGGGGCATGTTTGGGCACATCACATGTGTAGCCTTTCTTATCTATGAAGCTGTGGGCATGTCTTGGGCAAGCCCCCCATATGCAAGTTCCCTTGTCCATACCTGCAGCTTGAGTTTTCAGGCTGTTCTTTTGTTTGAAAGAATTTAACTGAGGGCCCACCTTAACTGCCTGCCTGACCCATTTCTTCCTTTCTCCTCTCTCACAAGGCCCCATATTCTGAGGTATTGTTTTCTGAGTACCAATAGTAGGGATGCAGGTACTAAAAAAACATGTGTAAAATTTACAGTCTAGAGGAATAGAGACTCACTAAATGACTAAGACCTAATCATAGGACTATAGAACTATTCCCTTCACCCCACACTTTATGTCCACATTACTATAGGCCTATGTATAGCAGTTTCTTTTACCTAGTACAATGTATTTGGCTATCAAGGAAAAATTACAAGACATACTAAAAGGCAAATAATACAATTTGAAGAGAAACAAGCATCAGAATTGAACACGGCAGGGATATTGGAATTATCAGACAGAAAATTTTAAAACCTATGATAATACACTAAGGTCTCTAATGGATAAATTAGACAGCATATAAGAACAGATGGGCAATGTAAATAGAAAGATGGAAACCCTAATATGCTAGAGATCAAAAACACTGTAACAGAAACAAAAATGCCTTTGATGGGCTTATTAGTAGACCAAATACAGCTGAGGAAAGAATCTCTGAGTTTTAATATACATATCAATGGAAACTTCCAAAACTGAAAAGCAAAGAGAACAACAACAACAATTAAAAAAAAAAAAAAAAAAAAAAAAAAAAAAAAAAAAAGCAGAGTATTCAAGACCTATGGAACAACTACAAAATAATAATATTACATCACATGAAACAATTACCACAATATGTTCAGTGGAAAATTTTAAGATCTCCCAAAATAACAAAAACAAACAACCAATAATAAAAAAACACACACACAAAACACAAAAACTCAAAAAACAGATGCTTGGGAAATGTATGTAACCCTGAAGACCCACAATTAATGCTAATTTTTATTGTCTGTAATCCTTTAAATGCATAATTATTGTGCTAAGAATAAAAGTTAAGCAGTTCTAATTTGATACTTGTATACTTAATTGTTACCTATAAATTTCATATCCCAAGATTCTATATAACACTAATATGGGTAAGTAGCATAAACTTAAAACAAAATCACACCAACTGTCACTTTCAGAAGCATAGAATCTTTACATGCTTTTTAAAAGTACATTGATATTGATATTATTTGGAAAAAACATTGATGAAAAGAAAATATGAATATACTTTTACCCTTGAAATTAATTATTCTCATCTTGCTTAAATATTTAAGAGACAACACCTGCTGTTTGTCCTTTAAAGTGATCTTGCAGTTTATTGAATTAAAAAATGTAGGTTAAACTTGTTTCAGTTCCTTATTTAATAGTACTAGCAGACAGAACTAATCACCACAGATGAAACAATAAGCACCAGGACGGCATGAACCTTGGAAAACTTTTATACATTGTATTATGAGCAATAAGTCACTCCCAGTAGCAGTCATAATAGTATGTTTATTATAACTGTTATCAGAATCGGATGTGTTAAAAAAAAGTATATACAAGTCTTCTCCTGGATAATGTAAAATTTTAGGTTGATATAGAACTTTTTCTAACGCACTAATACAGATATATATATACATGTAATATAATCTTACATAAATGGAATTATAAACTTACTCTCTTTTTTGTTAGTCTTCTAATTTTTTACTTTGCTTGAATCTGTCCTTTCCCTTACCCTTCCCTCTCAAATAAACTCCCTCCCATGACCTATTGCAACACCCTACATGAACATCATTTTTTTATCATTGCTGTTATTTATATGGAGTAGCTATCTAAAACTAAAACAACACCTAGGATTTCTGGGTTAAAAGTTTAGTTAAATAGATGATAGGTTATTGATAAAAAAGCAGATAGATCACTGATTACATTTTGAGTGTATTATTTTAAAAAATTAAAGATAATTTTTTAAAAAAATATAATTTATGGAGCTTTTCCCTACATCTTCATTTGTAACCAGCATCTTAACTCATTTAAATATTTGCCAATCTTATAGGTATAAAGAGATGTCTCATTACTTACATTTGCATTTTCCTTGTTAACAGTCAGGGTTTTTTCATGTTTGTTAACCTTCTGTATTTGCACTGGCTTTTCTTTGTATTTCCTATTCACATCCTTTGCTCATCCTTTTATTATTTGAGTTGTCTGAGACTCTGTGTAATACAGATGATATGCATGTGGAATTGCAGGAGTATCTATAATATATGGTTAATTAAAATTAATCAGGTACAGGATAAATGTATGATGTATTAATTTTAAAAATCAGATAAACATAAATGTCTCTCTTAATGTGCATTGATGCCTGTATACATTGAGTGAGCAAACAGGGCTGAAGACTATCACAACAGTCTTTTCACACTGGTTACATGCGGGTGTGAAAGTGGAAGAGGAGATGAGAGATATACTCATTCTGTATACATACATTTTTATAGGGTGTCGCTTGTATATCACAAAATGCATTTTTATAGGGTGTCGCTTGTATATCACAAAATGCATTACTATGTCTGTAATTTAAACTATTATACAATTTAAAAAATAAAGGTAATAATAGAACTGTGATTTAGGTAATACATATTATTGCCCAGAAGATAAACAATGTGCTCTCCATTCCTCTCATACAAATAATCACCGTAATCATTCTAAACACAAATTTAAAAATAGAGAGAGAGAGAGAAAATAACCTTCAACAGTTCTCTTAGAGATTTATGTTAGCTCCTTTATAACATTCTAAATTGTATATTTTTAATGTCAAAACAATTGTTGATGTATTTGTATTTTAATGAATTTTAACAGCTGTGGTACTGAGGTGAAAAAGTCAATCAAATGAAATCTGGCACAAACTCAAAACAAAACTGCTCAAAACAGCGTGATTTGTAGATGCCTACAATAGCAACCTGGAAAGGAGCTTTTCTTTCAGACGGAGTCTCGCTCTGTCACCAGGCTGGAGTGCAGTGGCCCGATCTCAGCTCACTGCAACCTCCGCCTCCCGGGTTCAAGCAATTCTCCTGCCTCAGCCTCCCGAGTAGCTGAGTAGCACCACTATGTCCAGCTAATTTTTGTATTTTTAGTAGAGACAGGGTTTCACCATGTTGGCCAGGATGGTCTGGATCTCCTGACCTTGTGATCGGCCCACCTTGGCCTCCCAAAGTGCTGGGATGACAGGTGTGAGCCACTGCTCCCAGCCAGAAAGTAGCTTTAAAGATAGAAAAATATTTTTACTAATTCATGAGAAGGTTTGACTATTGCCTACTAAATGAATATATTCTATGGGACTCAAAGTTTATTTGTATGCTACTTATTTGGGATTAAGACTGTTTTAGAGTAAACACAATTTTAAAGAAGAAACCTTTTAAAAGAAAAATACATATATAAAGTGATAACATACACCAGAAACTTAAAGAAACATTAGAGAATCTAGAAAGTCAATTAGGTTAAGAAAAATCTGAACAATTGCCTGCTGGTCATGAAAAACTACACTTGATAATCTTTTCTTAATGATGAAACATTTTTACAAAGTTTCTTAAACTGTAAAATTAATCCAGCAAAGCAGTTAGATAGAAATAATCTCACATTGTTAGATATTACAGAATATCTCAGGTAGACATAGTCTCTCATTGTTGTATTAAATAATGAAAAAATAATATAAGCTTCTAGGCAGCATTTTCTCAACTGAAAAATGCAGTAATTCTGCTGCCCAAAATATAATTAGCTTTCTAAGTATAATTTAAATAGCCTTCTTATTTGCTTAAGTTCCTATATAAAAAGGAGATTTTCAACTATGAATCACTGAACATGAGAAAATCAGGCTTCAAATTATAAACTCAATTGTAACATCTTCTTGGTGTTATTAATAGGGAGCTTAATTCAACATAAATTTATTTGAAAACATCTTCAATGGACAAAGAACTAGAGAGAGTGTATGAAATTTAAACAGAGTATGGTGATATAACTTCCTATCTTATGGTCTAATTTAAGGGAAGTCAGGATATGTCTCCTGCCAAGGCACTCTGCTTGGGGCCTGGTTTTTGACATCTTTGAGACCCTGCAGTTGTTACAATAAAAGTATTATCTGGCGTATCCTTAACCTAGTAGTTCAAATTTCTGGAAAACATTAATTATCCAACCACCCAGCAGTAAACTGGAGGTAATGAAACTCAAGATGGGTTGATTTTACAATATGAGGGACCACAAAGAATGTGGAGAGACATGTTGACCTGAAGGATTAGCCATGTGTGGGGCAATGTGGCATGCATTCCAGGTGAAAAGGCAATGATTTCCAGTGACCTGACGATTGACCAGGGTGGTATTGCTTGAAATTTTCCTCCCTAGGTTTGAATTGCTGAACATGAGAAAAATCAGGCTTCAAATTATAAAGTCAGACTAGGCTACTAAGTCTTTTAATTCTCTCCTCATAAGCACAATCATAGAATGTCTGTGTTCCTTAGGATTTCACCCACCATCTTCTTACTGTTGCTTTTCTCAAGTAATTTTTGGGCAATGTCTATAGTGTTTTGTCCTGATAGATGACCAAAAGCACCTGTGTGTTGATTTTTTAAAGGGATATTAAAAACATGCAAAATGTAAGTAGATATACCTTAACTTTTTAGAAGTCCAATTCTTCAAACCATGCCTGTAAGCATATTTTAAGAATATTTCATAAATTATATGCATATAATTTTAAAATTTATGTTATAATCTTATAATTTATAATATTTTATAATTTATGTAGTCATATACAATTACATTTTATATATAATTTTATAATAAGCATACAATTTATACATAAATCTTTATAAATAAATATATATGTTATTGCCTATATTTTCAAGAAAACAACTTTTTTCTTTCTTCCAGTATTTTAAGGGATATGGCATTCTATTCTCATTGAGTCAAAAGTAGAAAATCAGATTACAAGTACTTCATAAAGGAAACATGGAAGATAAAAATGCAAAGGGAATCAATGTCAATAGGTATAAATAGAAGATGAATATATAAAAATCGCTTTTAAGTATGAGTCATTAGATGGTACTGAAAATTCCGGTGATCTTATGGTACACACATTAAAGAGAATATCAGATAGCCATTAAAAAGAATGAAGTAGAAATGATAAAGAATATTTCTCAAGATAAGTTGTTAATATAAAAATCAAAACATTTGCCACAAATACTTTGTGGACTTTTAAAAAGTTTGGCACCATCTCCTTAAAAATGTAACCCAATTGCTATCTTATTTGCAATATATTTTTAAAATTTCTAACTCTGGCAAGTTTTATATCTTTGTACTTAAAAACAAATATTTATGTGTTTGCACAGAAATAAAAAAGCATTGCTCAGTATAGTCTGCTATGCTAGTATGCTAGCACTATAGTCTGCTATGCTAGTATGCTAGCACTGGTAACTTTTAAAAGACTATCAATACATACTGAGAACGTGACACAATGAAATGTTTTTAGAAAGCAAGAAATTGGCACAGAATTTTTCTAGGGAGGAGGATTGAGGGGCTAGTGGTCAGGAATGGAAGGAGAGTTACTTGATTACTAAACTGATACTAGTATTTTTTTCTTTTTTTTTTGTTTAAAAAAAAACATACCAAAATTATTTCTTCAAAAACAATTTCAGAAAAATTTAAATTACGATACTATTATGTTTATATTTGTTCATTTATCTATATTTATGAGTTTTTTTTTAAAGATAATGTCAAAAGTTAAGAAGTCATGTTACTATAATATTTAAAGAATACCATGGTTATTATAGCACTGGAGCGCTTGTCAGTTCATAAATATTCTCATTGGGCAGTCACTCTGTGGTAGAGCGAGAGTTTGTAAAATAAAGAGAAGATTCTACTTTTTCTGCATGTTTACCAATCATCATTACTATCTGTCTTTTTAGTTACAGCCTTTCTCATGGATGTAAAATGTATCTTATAGTGGTTTTTATATGCATTTCCCTAATGAATATTGATGTCAAGCAGTTTTCATGTGCTTATCGGCAATTTATACATCTTTGGACAAATGTTTATTCAGATCCTTTCATAAAATGGTGCAGCCTTTTAGAAAACAATCTGGCATTTCTTCAAAAAGTTAAACAATGAGTTGCCTTATGATCTAGCGTTTCCACTCCTAGGCTTCCAGATATGAAAAACGTGAACTGCAGCATTATTCCTAATAGCCTAAAAGTGGAAGCAACCCAAATGTCCATCAACTGATGAACGTATAAGTAAAATATGTTGTAGCCATGCAACTGAAAGTATTTGACTATAAAAAGGAATGAATTACTGATACATGCAATGGATATAGATGAACCTTGGAAACATTATGCCACATGAAAGAAGCCAGTCACAAAAGCCTACACATTGTAGGATTCCACTTATATGAAAGGTTCAGATCCTTAGAGACCCAAATCCATAAAGACTAAAAGTGATTGTCTAGGACTGGGAGACTGGAGGGAAATGGGGAGTGACTGCTAAAGGGTACAAGGTCTCTTTTAGGGGTGATGAAATTGTCCTAAAACTAGGATGATGGTTGTGCAACTCTAAGTATACTAAGTGTCATTGAATTGTACACTGTAAGTGGATGGATAGTACGTGAATTATATTTCAATAAAGCTGTTGTTTAAAAAAGAGAAGATACAGTTAAATGTCTTTAAAAATTATACACACTACTTATTTCAAAAGCACTTACGTTTCTTTTGTTATGAAAGACTGCCGTAGACACTTGGCAAACAAGCAAAGAACCAGGGTCAGGTATGAATCTTAATGTTCCTTCATACATTGATTGATATTTTTATTCTACGAACATTTCTTAGGCCCTTACCATAGAACAATGACTACAAAGCAAAACTAGACATATAAAGCTGGAAGATGAAGTTCCTATAGAGTGAGAGAGAAAGAGAGAGAGAAACAGAAGATGAGTGCTTAGTTAGTGGCACTAAATTCTATAAATTTATCTCCAGATGTGGGGATAGTGGTGGGGGTAGAAGGATTAAACCAGAAAAGATGACACCCAAATTAGCCCTTGATGGTTTTATAGGAAGCTAGCCAAGTAGAAGGTTACAGCATACTTCTGAGAATTGCCTTTCCTTCCCCACACCCTTCTCCAGGGACTTACCCTTGACAGGCATATTGTTATTATTAGATTCTCTCTGCTGGCCACAATTGACTAGACTATAAATAAAACCCTGACCCAAACTGCTCCAGATGTTCTCTTCTAGGAGTTAGAAATTTGGACTTAATCAGTCTAGGTGGGTGTAACTTGAACTAGGGGATGTAAATTCAAGAATTACGTGTCTGCCATCATTTGCAGAGACCTCAAAAACCAGGCTTGGGAAGATGGATGAAAGAAACTGGTACCCAGAGAGATGAAGAGGCAAGAAATGAAAAGCAAGTACTTAATACAGGGTTACTTATGGCTTTCTCATTTTGGCTTTTAGGTCTAGTGGCTCCTAAATTTTGTAAGATATTCCAGTATCCCTCTAATAAAATTATTCTTTGGCTTAAGTGGAAAAAGCATAACGTAAAAAGAAGGGATAGAAAGGGTGAAAGGGAGGCAGGAATATAGTCCAGTCAGAGGAGTTGGGGCATGGAAAAGAGCACAGAAGTGTGAGACTTGGTCAGTGCTCTATTTATTTTAATATAGTGTTGTGCTTTTTGATATTATATTAATTTGCTACAGTATTGAAGTCCTACATGTAATCATTCATTATCAAACAATATATTTTTGTTAGAGAAAGTCTGATAAAATCTCGTTTCCTAATAAATTATTTACCATACTGCAAACTTCCAAACATCAATGAGTATAAGAAATCAATGGGTATAACTTTTTTTTTTTTCCAAGATGGAGTCTTGCTCTGTCTCCCAGGCTGCAGTGCAGTGGCACAATCTTGGCTCACTGCAACCTCTGCCTCCCGGGTTCAAGCAATTCTCCTCTCTCAGCCTCCTGAGTAGCTGGGATTACAGGCATGTGCACACACATTGAGCTAATTTTTGTATTTTTAGTAGAGACTGGGTTTCACCAAGTTGGCCAGGCTGGTCTCAAACTCCTTACCTCGTGATCTGCCTGCCTTGGCCTCCCAAAGTGCTGGGATTGCAGGCTTGAGCCATCGCACCGGGTCAGTTATTCTTACTTCCAATCCTTCTCTGAAAATACAAGTTGTTTTTGGAATAATAGTGGATACTGTCCAGTTTTTTCTGGAATATTTATAGCACAATCTACATACTTGTAATTAGAAAGAAGATAATCAACAGAATAATTTTATCCTCTGGGTCAAAAATGTAAGTAAAAAACTTTTTAAAGTTTTTATTTTTTAGGGATAGGGTCTCTGTCTGTCACCCAGGCTGGAGTGCAGTGGAGCCATCATAATTCATTGTAACCTTGAACTCCTGAGTTCAAGCAATCCTCCTGCCTCAGCCTCCCAGGTAGCTAGGACTACAGGTGTGTGCCAACACACCTGGCTATTTATTTTCTTTTTATGTAGACATGAGGTCTTGGTATGTTGCCTAGACTGGTCTCTTAACTCTTGGCCCCAAGTGATCCTCCTGCCTTCGTCTCCCAAATTGCTGGGATTATAGCATAAGCCTTTGCACCTAGCCTAAAAGACATTTAAATTCGAGATTTGGGATTTTTTTTCCCAATGTCTAGAGCAAAAAGTAAAATTACTTCATATTCAACTCATATATATGTAAGAAATGTAAAAGGATGCACAAGTGAGAACTGATAAAGAAACAGTCGGATTAAAATACTGGAATAGAACAAAGTTTTTTTTACATGGGAATATAGAGAAGTCATATTTTCAGACCCTCAATTAGGTAATTTTGATGAAAAAAATATAAATATCACTAATAACTTCCTTACAGTTTGTTTGTCATTTTCTGAAGACTTTTACCAAGAATGAAAATCTTCCAGTTTGTTTTGTTCATCTGACACTTTGTCTAACACCTCTTTGCCTGGATTCATCCATATGCATTTCATTATCCAACAAACTCTTCCTATTACTGTTTAAAATTTAGTAAAAGACGTGATTGTTTCTGTATTACATTGGAATGTAGATCCTCAAAACCTTTGCTATAAAGTAGCCTTAAGTCAGCATGTACAATGTCATTATAGCTAGTGTCATTTCCACAGCTAGCAAACTGCAGCAAAAAAAAAAAAAAAAAAAGAAGATGGCATTTAAATTCTTAAGCCAAGTCATCTATGCTTTACATATGTAATTCACACATGATTTTGAGTAACGTGTTAGAAGAGGGACTCAATGTGTCAACCAAGTTATGTATCCAAATAGGAACACTTCATATATTTGAACTAGGCTGGTGGATGCTGATAGTTTGTTCTTAATTTTCTTGCTTCAAATAGCTGATTTTTTTAACATTATAGCTCTAATTTATAAAAATGCTAATGTCAGTTTATTCTTCTATAAGTAACTGTATTTAAGAATTACTTATTCAGTATATCAGCTTGATTCTTTGTGTCTGACATGTATAAATGTTCTTGGGAGGATGGTCGTGGAGCTCTTTACATAAAAATATATCAAGCTCAATGTCATTTACGTAAACATTGTAAATTTCAAGTATCAATGGAAAATACAATAAAAAGTAAAGTCACATGCCACATAAACCAATTTCCTTTAATTATTTCCCGACTATATACCCCGTATCTTCTCTTTCCTCACTATACTCTGTCTCTCTAGTTGGATTCTATGTCTTCTTCATCATTTGGTCTCCAGAGTTTGGCATAGTGCCTAGATAGGCACTCATGAGTGTTTATTCACTCCATTCCATTAATAGCAACTTATTAAGTCCCATCTATTGTCAGATCCTGCTTAAGGTAACGGATTATAGCAGTGCACCAAAAAGTCACAGACTCCTACCTCCATGAGGCTCACATTCTAGAATGGTGCAAACTATAACAAAAAAGTAAAAATAGATGATATAGTACGCTAGACGTTAGTAAATGCGGTAGGGAAAATATGGATCTCTGAAAGAGAATAGTAAATGATAGAGTAGAAAGAGTTACAAATTGTAAAAGGGGTAGCTATGTTAGTTCTCCCTGAGATTATATTGGGTAAAGACCTGGAGAAGAGAGATGGTCAGCCATGTGGATATATGGGGGACAAGCATTTCACAAAAGGAGCATGTGCAAAGACCCTGAAGCAGAAGGTTGCTTAATGTTCAACAAAAGCAAGGATGCCAGCATGGCTGCAATGCAGTGAGCAAAGTGGGAAACAATAGGAAATGAAGTTAGGAAGTTAACAGGGAGTCAGATCCTGTGTGTAACATCTAGGCCATCCTAAACACTTTAGCTTTTAAAATAAGTAAGTTGAGAAAACATTGAAGGGTTAAAGAAAAGGCATGATATAATGTGATTTGTGTATTTTACATGATTACTCTGGTTCCTGCATTGAGACTCAAAGGAAAAAGCATTGAAGGAGAGAGACCAGGGCTATGTAAAGGGAACAGAGACACCTGAACCACAAGAAACTGAAGAAACAAATATAAAATAGAATCGAGGGATAGAGGAGAGCTGCCTGCAAAAACCTAGCAGAGTACAAACCATCTACTGAGCTCTCAGTATATCATAGAGGAAGGGGTCACACACAGTGGTGCTTGTTTGTTTGGCCTCCCACAGATATGTGGATGTTAAAGGGAGTAATCGCTTTCTTAGATAATAGTGGATAGTCTTCTTTGTCACTCCTGTAGTGTAGCCTTTTAAAGGCTAGTTGTAATGAAAAATCTGAAGTCATATCAATAAACATTTTGTACTTTGTTACACTGAAGTCCGTTGTTCTATCTTGTTCATTCGTTGGATTTTTTACTCATGCGTGACTTGATAGCAGCATGTTTCAGTCATTTGGAAAATACTTGCTCACTGAGTTCTGCAAATATCAGTATTTTTTAAAAATCACTTTCATTTATATCACCCTTAATTTCTTCAGGGAAAAGAAAAAAAAAAAAAAGCCTTTAACTATTAGGGAGCCCTCTGTGGCAGACAAAAGTTGTCCACAATTCTAATTTTCATTTGAAAGCAAGAAATCTATCACTGGCAATAAGTCACGACAGTTGCTTTTCTTGAAATGAAAGACTCACTTTCTTCATTTGTGAGAAAATGTCTGCCAAATACCCAGTTATGAATAACAATAATTTGTCGGTTGTTCTTTCAAATAAAAACAGTGTTCCATGAAACGGCACATGTGTTTTTTCCAGAGACAACTCTTGAATTTTAGTATCCAGCAAAAATACTTTGTGTCTCAAAGAATAGTAAAAAGACATATATCCAAGGGTTGAGATTTAGTATTAATAGTTTTACGGCTAATAGGATGTTCTTAAGTGAAACTGGCTTTTAAAATTTAAGTGAATATGCTTTTTGGAGATTTCAACTACAGTTTGGTGCCAGTGCCTTAACCGTGTTAAGACACAAACAATTTTATCCTTGAATGCTTTTTTGCCTTTGAAGCTAATGTCAACATAGTAAAGCAAGCAAACAACATGTAAATATTAGCATGAAAATAGTTGTGATCTCAAGATCCCCTGCAAAGGTCATGGGAACTCTCAAGGGACTGTGGATTCAATTTTGAGAATCACAGGCCCAGGAGACTGGGAGAGGTACTGGACAGAGGAAATATAACATGATCATTCAGGTCCTTGATCATGAACATAAAATGAAAACTGGCAGGATGGTTGTGTGTTTTTCTCTAGATTTGTTCAACCATATGGATATTGTCTAGGATTAGACAAAGGATTGAACTAAACCAATTAAACGAGGATTATAGTTTGATTCAGCAAATCTACAGAAAAGAGAAGGTCAAGAGAGTTGAGTGTACATGCCAAAGAGTGGTAAGGATTGACTCTAAAATTTAAGCTGGATAAGGAGGAAGTAAAGACTTGATGGAGTAAGTGACAATAAAAGGATGGTAGAATTAATGAACTGTACGTCAAAGGATTGCTTTATTTGATTCCAGCTGATTCAGAGCTAGAAAGTTGGGAGGTGACAGCTGGCAAATGAAATATTTGAAAATGAGATTAAAGAGGTTTGCAATCATAGAGAAGATCTAAGGTATAATCAAAGGACTGAGCAGCTTTGGTAGGGTCAAGAGTAGAGTTGTTGGAGGAGAGGAGATCAGGAATTGAAACACCATCTACCCACTAATATTTCAGAGCAAATAAGAGTATAGACTTTTGAGCCTTAATGCTTTGACTCACATCAAGTAGTCTTCTTAGCTGAATGGCTGTGGACAATTTGTTTGATTGTTCTGTGCCTCAGTTCTCCATCTATAAAATGGGAATTATAGTATCAAATGATGATTATAATATCTAATTAATGGGCTTGTTATGGAAGGTAAATGAGTTAATATATGTAGGGTACTTAAAACAGCACCTGGCATAAATTGATACACATTTCATCTGTGGTAATTGTCACTAAAGCTATTGAAATCACCCAGAATTTGGGTAGAAGTAATAATGTTGGGGAGAGCTTCAATAAAGCATGAGCTAAAATCTTCATAAATGAAAGGCCTACTTCCTAGGGGCTGCAAAAAGGATGGGAAATAGATCCTTCAAAGTGATGACATGAGATTCAAAGCTGGGCATGGTAGGAAGAAGGAAGGTAACTTGTTCTGGAAGTGACAATGAAGACCGGTATGAATCAGTAAGAGCGCAGCAACATGAGAAGTACTTGTGAGCACTGAGCACTTAAATATCAGTGATTAGCAATCAAAAAGTGCCATTAGTACATTGAGGAAGATCTGGAGGATTAAGCCTGGTCCTCTTGTCCTCAAGGGGCACCATCAAGGGAGGGCCAGGTTTAATCCTCCAAATCTCCCTCACTGTACTAATAGCACTTTTTAATGTTACTCCCTGATACACAAAACTTTAAAGCCAAACTTTACTCCTTCCTCCATGTATGCATGCCACCATGTTCTCTTGAGTTTATCTTTGCACAATCTTTCATTTCTTTTAATTCTCTCCCATTGTTTCAATTCTCACTGCCACCAGCCAGGCCTTAGCCTTCACTACTGCATACCTGGCCGTGTGTTATCATCAAGGCTGTTGGCTTTAACTCTAGTCTATCACATGTCTATCCTATGCATTTTGTCCTAATGCAGATCTCTATCTGATTTACTTTTTTCTCATACTTAAAAGGATAATAAAAATTAATGCCTTGTTATCATTTGCAGAAGAAAGCTAACTTATTTGGCCTGGTATTCAAATTCTTTCTTCTAGCCATTAGCCTTAATACCCTCCAAGCTTTTCTTTCCATTCTACATTATAGAGCATTCTCAGTTCTAAACATCTCTTTCCTCACCTTCCCACAAAAAAAAAAAAAAAAAGTGTGATCTTTGTTCTCTCCCTTTTCACCCTCCCATTGCCTTCTGAGGGTTTTATCTTTGCCAGCTGTGTTTTCAATCTTTTGGGATTCAAATTTTGGAGAATTAAAACAGAAAAGAAGTGGGGGGTCTTAACAGGGGTGAGCCAGGGGTTTGCTTTTGAAGGGTGAGCAAGTTTTTGTAAGAAAGCATTCAAAGACTCAGCATGAGAGAAAATCCACCACTTTGAATCCAACAGGACACTCCTTTCTTTGGAGGACTGTTTCTCTGCCTTACTAAAGCCATATGACAATTGGTTAGGAATGAAATTAATATGTTTAGATGATAACCATGTAATTAACATCTCTATGGTAAGACTGAAAGGAGTAGTAAAGCAGTATCCCGCCCCCATCCCCCAGCCCACACCCCCATACCCTGCCATGGAGGGAGAGCTGCATGGGTTGGCTGATAAGAATAGGTGAACCAGATTTGTTCAAGAATGAGTTTGTGTCAGCCTGGGTCCTCCATAAAACCCCCATGAACTTTCTGAAATGTTGAAGCTAATAAGCGTTAAGGAAGAGAGAATGGCTATCACGATGCTGCTCCATAATCAAGTGCTGAATGCTGGAGCTAAGGCCTGCCACGCTGGTAGCTTTGGTAGTTGAAAGTAATAACATATGCTTACCCTTTTCAATTATAGTCCAGCCGTCAAGGTGCTGGTGACCGGAATTACATTTTTCCATTAGTGGTCAGGGGAATCTTTCTCCCTCCCACTACCACCACATCAAACAAGGCAAGAGCTTAGTAGGAGGCTGTGCCCATTCATCAGGTTCCAGTGTGGCAGACAGGTCAGCAAGTGGGCACCTCTTAGGAATTATGCAGTCACCTGATGGTATTTTAGAAACAATAGTTAGTGTGGTCCAAACCTAACATTTATTGCTAGACAGCTGAAAGATTTGAGTGAGATTAGCATTTCTTTATTTGTGACACTGGGGAATATATAATGGCAGTCTGCCTTCAAGAGGGGAAGAACTCAGATTATACACTGTATTTCTTATCCTGCTAAGGACACAGACATTGAAGAAAAACTCTAACATTGATGCATTTATCCCACAGGAAGCCCCACATTTCTTTGCTCTTAGATTTCTAAGAAGAAAACTTTGGAGACCAAGTAAATAGCTTCAAAGGCATACCAGTAAATATGGAAGAAAGGAATGAGATAGACCAAATTAGAAAGAGTCACTAGATGGCACAATTAAAGATTGAGTCCTCTCATGATGATTCACGAAATGGGGGAATATGTGACCGGGACAATATTTATTTGTGTGTATATAGTCTCCATATTCTACATACTTCTGCACAAATAAGATTGTAATATTTGTTTATGATGATTCTACTATGCCTTCTCTCTCTCCCCTAAAGCTTGGCAAACCATTTCCAGGATGTTTTGCAATTCAGAATTTGAAGAGTAGTAGGCATAGATGAAAGGTCAGAGCAAGTGGGAAAGAATTTAGCATAAAATTGAGGGGGAGAAGGGTGAAGAAGCCTTGCTGTATATATAAAGCTGATCTTTCCTTTAATCTTTCTCAAGAAGATTGAATTTGATATTGGAGTTGTGTGTTGTTTTTTCTTTTTTTTTTATTCCCTCCAATTTCTGTATATTTTGAGGCAGAGTCTCACTCTCTTGCCCAGACTGGAGTGCGATCTCAGCTCACTGAAGCCTCCACCCCCCTGGGTTCAAGTGATTCTCCCACCTCAGACTCCCAAGTAGCTGGAATGACAGGCACCTGTTATCATACTCAGCTAATTTTTGTATTTTTGTAGAGATGGGGTTTCACCATCTTGGTCAGGCTGGTCTTGAACTCCTGACCTCAGGTGATCCGCCCTCCTCGGCCTCCCAAAGCGCTGGGATTACAGGTGTGAGCCACCACACCCAGCCTCTGGATTCTTTTTACATGCTAGTTCACAGATAGACTAGATTGTGTAAGCCCGTCTTTCATTGGGGCTTTTCATTTACAGTCTTACATGTGGCTCACACTGTAAACAAAACATAACAAAAACTCCTTTGCCAAAGTCTGAATGCATTATAACCAAGCACACTATAACCATGCTTCCCAAACTGAACTGTAAACAAAAAATTAAATTCTATGCTTCCCCACCCTCCGAACAACTGAATTAAACTTTTCTCACAGGCAAGGGCATTTCAAAGTTGACCTGAAACATGAGTTCAGACCATGATGGGAATGCATGGTTGGACATACCCCATGATACCCTCCTTCCTTTGGAATTCAGGCAAAATTGACCAGCATTACCATTAAAATGAGACCTTAAGATAATCTATTCTTTCCCACTACCCGGAGGTTTCATCTGCATAATAAAACTCTTGGTCTCCACAACCCCTTATCTTAACCCAGACACTCCCTTCTATTGATTCCAGGTCTTTAGATAAAGTCTTTCAACCAATTTCCAACCAGAAGCCCCCAGTTTGAGTTGTCCCACCTTTCTGGACCACACCAACATAGTCTAACATGTATTGATTGATGTCTTATGTCTCCCTAAAAAGTATAAAACCAAGCTGTAGTGTGACCACCTTGAGCACATGGTTTTAGGACTTCCTGAGGATGTGTCACGGGCATGTCCTTAACCTTTGCAAAATAAACTTCTAAATTAATTGAGTCCTGTCTTAGATACTTTTTGGTTTACAGAAGCAAGGGGCCGTGGGGCACCTGAGTAAAGATCTCAGTGGCACAACAAGATCTTTAAATATTCCAAGAAAGTATGCTGATATTTGTTGCATACCATGTGAACTATAATTTGTTTGGACTTAAACTACTTAATAAATTAATCTCTCAAGTATTTCCTTTGGCGTAAGACTGACGTAAAAAGTTACTGACACACCAATTGGGTCATGAACCAGAAAGTTCTAGAAACACTATAGCTTTCCAAATTCCATACCTTTTCTCCTTGCTTTCATTTCACCTACAATAATTTATTCCACCATCTTTATTTGAAAAATTACATTCTACTAATTTCCCTATTCAATTTCAAATGCTACCTTCTCCAAGAGGGCTTCCTATTAACTAGAAGATATTTCTGCCACCAGAACATTTTTGATTTATTATAACACTTGTAACATTCTATACTATCGTCTTCTCTCCTAATACACTGTGAAACCCCCAAGAGCAGAAACCATGTCTCAATTGTAGATTGAGATTCTTTCTCGCAAATGAGGACAGTGAAACAGAGAAAAAATAGTTGATTAATTAGAAGGCAGCACAATAACTTAGTAACAGAATTAGAACCAAATCTTATATCTCCTGACTCTTGGTAGCATGTATTTCTACAGAGAATTTCAAATAATAGATGCCTAAAAATATTTGATGAATATATTATCAAACAAATAATAGAATTAAACTGATTTTTCAAATAATACATTTTCAAGATACAATCTAAGAAAAAATTAGATCTAATGTACCATTTATATTACTTTGAGATTAATATTAAGATAATTAAATAATTTTTATTCACATTTGTTGCTGAGTGAAAAATCTGGGTTTTAAGAATTTCTCATACATTTCTAACTTAATAGGGTCAGATGCACAAGTATAAATATTCACTTTATTACATTCATTTGAAAAATATATATTTATGGAACATGCAATGGTGTAAAGTTTTGCAGCCACATGTAAATCAGCAATTTTACACTGTAGTTAAATGTTAATGCCAGCTATGTGATTTTTTTTGCCATATGTAATTTTAGCTTATAGTAAATAAGTTTAGAAATTTTTGTAAAATAATAAAGCTGTTTCTTTTTATTATCTACTATTATTTTTTCATAATACTCACATTTGTCTTTGCTTCCCTTGGAAAATAATATTTTGAATGTTGTTTGATAAATCATTATTTAAAGCAACACCATTTTTATTAGACTTGTATAAAGTTTAACACTAATTTTCAACACATGTTATGATTCAAATGACATATTTATTTATTTTTTTATTTCAATACTATATCTACCCTATACACTGTGGACAACTTTTCTTAAGCAACTCATTGTTTTTTCCCTTTTCTAGATTAAAATGGGCCCTAAAGTTACCAAACCCCATCATAAGCTCTGAGAGTGTTTATATATAAATTGAATGTACATCTGAATTCTCTCTATCACACATACATGCAATGTAGTAAATTCCTAGAATTTCATGTTGCCTCCACATCCATTTTGAATATAAGTTTAACTTTCTCATACCAAAAGCCTGGCTTGACAGTTTCCAGTTCTACACCTCTTCCCAGTTCCTCAGTGTAGTGACCCATATATCTGCCTTATACAACTCTCTCCTAGTAATCACCTCTCTACAGAGCTAGATACAACCTACTTGACTTGCCCCACAGACCCCCATACCCTGCAAGAAGTATGCAGATGTGCTGCAGTGACCCCTCTCAGTGACAGCATGACTCTGTGGAATTCATGCCTGCTTATTCCAAACCCAAGGGAAACCTGCTTGAGTAATATCCTGGGCCCCAACAAAGGCTTCAGCCCATTATCCCTCTTTTCCTCTCTTTCTGTCTACCCTGGTGGTTGAGTATGCTGTCTCCTACAGCTCCCCTCTTCCCCTTGGTCCTGTGATGCTGCTCTCTTCATTCTGAGCTGTGTAAATAATCAACTGATTCAGTTATTTTAAGTGTTTTGTTGTGTTGCCTCCTCTGTGCCTCACCTGACCAACACACTTAAACGTAACATCTTTCCCACTCACGGCTTTCCAAGAGAGCGGCAATCTTAGTAGGAATAAATGAGACACAGGTAAGACACAAGCCATAAGAGGATCTGCCACTACAAAGAAGTTTCCTGTGAACAGGACACCTGGTTACAAGTTGGACATATAGCTATAAGGCTGTCCAGCAGGATCCAGAAGTATCCCATGAAATACATACTATAAACAACCATGACCAGATTCCCTGGAGCCCCATCTGGGCATGGCTAGATCTTATAGCCACTTTCCTAAGAGAGACCTCAAAGCCAACTTAGAAAAACCAAAACAACATATACATACATATTACAGTATATGCAGATATCGCTAGTCATGGAGCTATAAGTTTTATCAAACCATTTTTTAACACTTTTAATAAGTTATTTCTTATGTTTCCACAATGCTATAGTGAACACTGCTCATTCCACAGCAGTATTCACTATAAAAAACTGTTCACTCCAAAAAGTTTGAGTTTTCAAACAGATTGCTTCAAAATGATTTACTGCCTATTTAAAATTATTGTATCAACTGTTCATAGAAAAATATAATATAGATCCTTTTAAAACACTATTTAGATTTGCTTTGTTCTTGATTTCATATATGTTAAAGTTATTGCATGTATCTGGTTTTTTTTTTTTTTTTTTTTTTTTTCCCTACCCAATGACTTTTCAGATATTAAGGAGTCACATTAAAGGATTACGTTTTTACAGAAGAGCCAATTACATGTGTTAGGTATTCAAAGTAAGATTGGTTTCTCTCCTACACCAAATAAATGTCATAAAAGTTTCAGTATGAATTTGTTAATATTATATCAAATTATAAACAGATCAGCTGGTGACCTGATTTTATTTTAAGCTTTGCATTTCATTGCATTTCACAATTTATCTGCTGGTTAACACTAGCACAGAAAGGTGTAGGAATTCAAATAACAAATGCCACACATATCTCAGCCTTTTGGTTTCTGTTTGGATGACATAGGTGTTTTAGACTTTCAGGCAACCAAATTATTTGCTTTAATGATGAAGGATTGAAACTATTTTTGCAATGTAGCAAAGATTTCACTCTTTGAGCCACAGTTGTGCTTAACACAAAATACACTAGTCATCATCTCTCTTACTCCTAAAAGGTTCTTCAAAATGTTTGTTTTAGGTAGAGAAATCTTCTTAAATATTTCTGAAATGAACCATTTAAACAAAGAGTATAAACAATATAGTTTGGAATGGATATTACAGACACACAATTGTCATTACAACAGGCAAACAAGCACAAAGTAAAGGCAGACCAAAAAAAAAAAAATGTTTTTAACTCGACACCAAAGCTGAGAAGCAAACTATCAGGAGATAAAAAGCAATTAAGATAAAAAGATCAAAATGGCTTATTCGAGTAGATTTCTAAAAGCCTTTCTCTATTATACTCACTTCATAACCTTGAGCAGGACTAAATAGATTTAATCCCTTGTGTGAATCTTATTTATCTGAGAATGCTTTATGATTGAAAATCTCAGTATCTTTTAAGATCAGCTACATACTTTTAGAATATTTGCCTTTGATAAAAGTAAAACAACCTCTTTGATTGCCTAGCTTTCATTAAGTAGTTCTAGTCTACTCTAGTGATTATTTTAAAGCTTTTACAGGTTTATTTTTAAAAAGCACTCCCTTCGTTTTAGCTGATTTGAACTAAACTCTGCCATTCTGCAGCTGATTTGCTAAATAATCTTGGGGAAGTCACGTAACACTTCTGTGACTCCATTTCTTTCAGCTATTTAAAGAGGGAGAAATAACCCACACAACTTGGAGAGGATACACAGGCTCTATAAAATATTAAGATTTACATGATGGAAGACATTTAATACATATGCACCTTTTGTAAAACAAAGGTATAATCTTACTTAGTATCTTACTGATCAGTATGCTTAACAAGAGCTACCTTTAGACTTACAGTGCAAAGGGCTCATCTGCTAAATAGTGACCAAAAAAAAAAAAAAAAAAAAAAAAAAACAAATAAATGAATAAATAAGATTGGGATAAGTATTACACTAATAGAGAAACCATAGAACTCGGTTGGGGGAAAATTAGCAAGCTAGAGCAACTCACCCATTCCAGAAAAATGATAAGAAACAGAACTCATCCCACACCTCCTAATGTTTTTAGGATAGAAATGTATGAGACTAAACAAATATTACCAGACATAAGAAGTACAAGGTTATAACTATTTTCACTCAAATAGTATAAGTGGTGAGTTTCAGGTGATCCTTGTATTGGGATGAATTTGTGATGTTCTGTAAACATACTGCAAATAAAACATGATGAGTTAAGACAAATAACGGGATTATGGATGAAGAGCCTCAAATCTGATTTCAATCATCCACTTACTAGGTTTTTTTTTTTTTTTTTTTTTTTTTTTTCTTTCCAGGTAAGCTGGTCTTTTATTAGCTGTTTGGCATAACAGGTTTCCAGTAAATAGGCATGGAGTTGCATGGAGGTGACAGAGGCAGGCGCAGGCACATGGCAGCATCTCTCATTTCTTCTACTCGTTCTTTTCGTAGTCCCACTTGGAGGCTAAGCGCTGGATGGGGTTCACCTTCATGTCCAGCATCCTCTTGGTCTGTATGGCCACCCACTCTTTGTCGAAGGTTTCCGGGAGGGGGCCGTACACATAGCTCTTCTGCCACATGATAATGAGCGCGGTGAAGCAGATGAAGAGCGTGGCACTGACCACAACCGTCTTCCACTCATTCGAGCCCTGTTCATCTCAGCAAAGCTCTCCCTGAACTTAATGTGGTACAACTCGACTTTCTCATCCGTGGAGAGGCTGCTCCAGGACGCCTTCTCCTTCTCCTTCAAGGCCTTCTAGCTGGCAGACAGTTGCTTGACATGGGCCACATCCGGCAAGGCATAGTCACGCCGATCCACGTAAGTTGGGAGCGAAAAGTCTTCGCTCTTCACAACACTTTCATGTTCTCCTACACACACAGAGGTGGAAATTGCTCACTTGCCAACTAGGCTTAATACCCTGGTAGCCGACATTCTGCCGCCACTGCCCGTCGCGACCGCCCTCTACGCCCGGTGTCCCGCGACTGCACTTACTAGCTTTTTAATCTTGGGCAGGTTTTTAAATAATTCTATGCATCAATTTTTACATTTCTAAAAAATCTTAGGGTGGTAAGAATACTGAACATGAAATCCACCATCTTAACAATTTTTTGTTTATTTTTATTTTTTTGAGATAGAGTCTCACTCTGTCACCCAGGCTGGATGGAGTGCAGTGGTGAGATTTCAGCTCACTGCAACCTTCACCTCCCCAGTTCAAGCAGTTCTCCTGACTTAGTCTCCCGAGTAGCTGGGATTACAGGCATCCGCCATCATGCCTGGCTAAATTTTGTATTTTTATAGAGATGAGATTTCAGCATGTTGGCCAGGCTGGTCTTGAACTCCTGACCTTAATGATCTGCCTGCCTCGGCCTCCCAAAGGGCTGGGATTACAGGCATCAGCCATCGCAACTGGCTTCATCTTAACAAATTTTTAAGTGTAATATTGAGGGTCAGAATATGATACCCCAAATTATGGTGCCTTGGTGTGTTGAGTACTTTGAACTGAAGGATACTGGAACACCTCAGAAGCAATCTATCTCTCATTTTTTTCCTGCCGTCCTGTCTCCCACTCCTTCTTTCAGAAGCAAGTCTTGGAAGTCAGAATATAACTTCCCCAAAGCAGGTCTTAGAAATGAGAACCGCTCTTTTGCAAAGCAAGCCATAAAACCTAGAAAGGTCACTGTCCCCCTTCTCTCTTCTCCTTTGAAAATGCTCATTCCAGACGGGTCCTGTCCCCTACCCTGGAGGAGGGAATGCTACACAGAGAGGCCAAGAATAATCTGAACGGACAGTCCTTGTTAGGTTTCCCTCCTCAGTCTATCACCTTTAGATCATGCCCTTTTGTCCAATCACATTTCCTCATAACTCTCCATTCTTCATCAAATCTAAGTATAAAAATGGACATTTTTTTTCTGGGTCTTTGGGTCTTCATTTTTGAAGGCTCCTGTGTCATGTTAAACTTTAAGTAATTGGTTTCTTGTTAACCCATCTTTGTTATAGGAGTGTGGCCACGACCCTTATGATGAGTGAAGAAAGGTATCACAACTTTCCACCCTTACAAGACAATACACATTATTGTTGACTATAGGTAAAATGTTGTACTGCATTTCCCTAGAGCTTATTAATCTTTCTTGACCCAAAAGTTATGCCTGTTGACTAGTAATTCCCTATTTTCCTTTACTCCCAGCTCCTGGCAGACACCATTCCATTGTTTGATTATAAGAATTTGCCTGTTTCAGATACCTCATATAATTGGAATCATGCATCATTTTGTCTTCTGTTACTGGATTATTTCATTTAGTGTGATGTCCTCAACAATACCTCTTCTTTACACAGGCACAATAGAACTTACAATGCAGAACTCCTGTTTTCTTGTTTCTTTCTTTCTTATTTTTCTTCTTGCAAATTTAACAAAAACATGCATTTAAGGCATAAAGCATGGTTCCTGATAAAAAGATGTTTTTAAATGGTAGTTTTTACTAATTTGTAGCCAAATAGTTATTTCTTAGTTGGTACCAATCCAGATTTTAGAAAGTAGTTACATCGATTCTATAGCCTTAGACCATAAAATTCTCTGGGATCACTCACCCACAGTACGTGTAGAAGGAGAAAAAAATTCATGTGAGCCAAGAGGGACAGCAGCCCAAGGCTCTTTACTTCTACCCCAGCCAGGTCCCAGAGTAACGGACCTGCTTGGTGTATGTTTCTGCTAATCACTGTATGAGAAATTCGGGGCCTGATTTTAGCACTTAGTCCTTTCTCTCTTGCCCCAGTGTGAGTGACAAATACACCATTACTTTCTAAACATATTCTTGCAAATGCATTTAGTCTGAGCAGTATTAAAAGGTATATTTACAGAAAATCACTTAATGGAAGTTCAACAAAGTAGTACACTAAAATTATGACTAAACATGATTTTTGTGTATTTTATAAAATTTATATATGTTATTTAATTTAAAAATAGTTGTCACATTAAAACACACACTCACAACTCTGATTTCACAATTCTACTTCTTGGAATTTATCTTATGGAAATACTCAGAGAAATTCATAACCATGGGTGTGTAAGTGTACTTACCGAAGCATAAATAATAGCAGAAATAAGTAACTTAAATGCACATTAATAATGTTATTGAACATAATCTATTGATATTTATTGATAGTCTTCATCAGCATTACTATGATTTTTTAAATAAAAGATGGCTTATATACAAAATATACATGCAGAAAAACATGCATCCTTTATTAGCAAAATTAATATAATCATAGAAAATATATCTGGTTTTTTTTTTTTTTTTTTTGAGACAGAGTCTCACCCTGTCACCCAAGCTGGAGCGCAATGGCGCAATCTTGGCTCACTGCAATCTCAGCCTCCCAAGTTCAAACGATTCTCCTGCCTCAGCGTCCCAAGTAGCTGGGATTACAGGTGCCCACCACCATGCCCAGCTAATTGTGCGTGTGCGTGTGTGTGTGTGTGTGTGTGTGTTTAGTAGAGACGGGGTTTCACCATATTGGCCAGGCTGGTCTCAGACTCCTGATCTCATGATCCACCCGCCTTGGCCTCCCAAAGTGCTGGGATTACAGGCATGAGTCACCACGCCCGGCCAATACATTTTAAGACAAAAAGTGAATAATGAAATAGCATGAATAGTATAATCCCAATTTAATAAAATGTGTATGTATTACAAGAAGTTTATACTTACAGACACAAAAATATTCACTTTAGATTTGTTAGGATATTGGGTTTATAGGTTTTCCTAATTTTTAAAAAAATTCTCTGATTATTTTTTGTACCAAGCATGAATGAATTTATACTTACAAAAATAAAAAACTAAAATAATACAAAAACAATTAGTGAATCATATACTGCTTGTAACTTGAAAATAGACCGATAGTTATAATGAAAAACTTCAGGACTTGAGATAATAGGATTTTGAACACCTGGTCCAACTTCTTTATTTTTCAGAGGGTCCAGAGATGTAAAATTATCTCCCGAGGTTATGCAACTCATTATTATTATGTATCCAATACATACCAACCCTCTGATTCTAAAATGCTTGAAGTCAGCTTTCTTCAATCCACATAATTAGGTAGATGTTACACATGATTACATCATTTATGGTCATAAAGATTACACTACAATTTTGTGCAACACCATTTTCTGAGTACACAATCTGGCCCATGCTGAATCTATAGACTTTTAAGATAATATGTTTGTTTACCTCCACTCCTATTCTTCAATTTATTGTTTGGTTTTAATTTTTAAATATATGTTGAAATAAAACCGAGATAATTGTGGTAAGTTCTAATTATGCAGCATCCTCACTTTGATTTATGGGGAAACCCTGGCCCCTCTGCCTATGAGTCTTAAATACCTTCAGCTTGCTAAGGCCTTAGAGATGGTAAAGAGCTCCCTGCTGTTTCAAAGCCCTAGGTAAAGTGGAGAATCCACATTCCATCCATTCCTCCCTGGGAGGAAGGGAGTTCATCAGACATTCAGTACAGATCACAGCTGCTGAAACCACCAACGTGATTCCCACAGCCCTAGACTTAGATTCCCACAGTATTAGACCTTTATGAGTCCTGAAGCTCTGCCCTGGGGTTCCTCCACAGGAGCACACCTCAGGCACCTGCTCCCTTCATCTTCTGGGAAACAAATGGAAGCCCGGGCACTTTGTTATATTTCTCACAGTTGCCTACACTAACAAGTTTGCCCCACCCCATTTCTTATTATTTCAGTTGTGTCAAACATTCAGAAATTTGAAATTGAGGAAACAGCCATGGAATTAGAATCATAGCAAAAAGTATGATTTCCTGTAACTTTTCAAGAAGTCCTTGGGATTTTATAAAGATAACCACTAACTTACACAATGGTGAAAACCAGAGAGAATTTTAAATAATTTGGTAGCTAGTATCAATTTAATTGTTTCTTAAGAAAATGTACAATCAGGCAATTATTTCCACAAAATTTATTTAAAATTCACAGATGAACACATTATAACTTTCTAATGACTATGACAAAAATATAAAACTTTTTGACAAAATATGATTTCTAAGTCCAATGACTCATATTATTGCAGTATTCAACAATTTATATGAGCAGAATAGGATTTGGTTACATAAATATGTGTGGTGATAGTAGATACCTCACTGTTCTCAATGATGACCCCAAAGTGTTTGTAAGAGTATAAAGCAGTGAGGTAATTATGTAGTCTTTAAATCTCCAGAAATTTTCACCAAATATTAAAAAAAAAAAAATCAGAAAATCAGGCCAACCACTTTGTTTTATATGTTTCTTCTTTTTCTTTAAAAGTGTGTATGTTTGCATTGTGTTTGTTAGTTAATGAAAATGATGAAGAGGAACTACATGTACTTGAGGGCCATTCTTTAACAAGGGAATTAATGTCATATAATGTAGAGTCCTTGCTAAGTAACAAGTCTAAATACTGAAATACCTTTTGGATCTCTCTCAGTCTCCCCTGCCAGTTTAAGAACAACCAGAAGGGTGAATATTTAGCTGCAAGTTGTCCCCACGGGGGCCGTAAAAACAAATAAGCTTTGAAAAATTTTGATTTCTTGGTTTTAGGTGTTCATAATGCTTGTTAGTGCATGCAAATAATCACATCCTCAGATTGTAAAATAAAGTTTTAAATTATTGAGTGACATAGTGATAATTGCACAGATTTGGTAATTTCTAAGGCAATAAAAATTATAGAACCTACCACAATCACTACCTTTAAATAATTATAAGGAGAAAAAAACCCAAAATGTACAGATACAAATAAATTGTAGAAATCATTCTGAAATACCTTTATATATTGTACATTAGCTAACCATCCAATGATTATATGTAAAATATGTATATACTTTATATATATAAATATTATATATAATATGTAATATGTATTATATAAAATATATATCATATATGTTATATACATATATTATACATTATATATTATATAAATATATTATAATATATATTATTTTGTATGTAATATATAATATATAAGTTTATATAATATATAAATATATATAAAATATGTAAATATTTATATATATGAAATCATTGGATTGTTAGCTAATATATACCAACATTCTTCTCTCCTGGTGATGCAAATTACAGATCATGTTTCTCCATATAATTTCAAATGGAAACTATTTCTGAGAATATCATAGGTTAGTACCAACTGATAAAAATATGTCACATAGATTTACAACATAACATTATTTTGCCTCTTTAATTTTAAAGCTTTGGTTGTAAAACTGCTGAGAATGGTGATAGAAATCATGAACTTCCCTCCCAACACAGATAGAGACCAAAGACAGCCACCTACAGAACACGTTCAAGACGAGGGTCATTTGGAAAAAGAAGGAATTCATGAAATCCTAAGCCTTTTACTCCCTCTTCAAGCAACTATAGTCTGGCTTCTATGTCTACTGAGAGTGACTGCACCATTAAGAAAACCAACAACTCCCAACCCCCACTGCCAAATCCGAAGGTTCTTGTGTTATTAGAGTTTATATTTAAAGTTAGTTTATATTTCCTTTTTGAGATTCTCTCTCTACTCCCTTGGATCTTTTATGCCCTATCATTGGTTAATAGTTTATTCCTCTTGGGCTCTTCTGTCTGAAACTTAAATGTTACTGTTCTCCTGAGAACAAGTTGGAGCTAGTTATTGCCCATAAACACCTTTCAGTCTGTATTTCCCTAAAGTATTATACATTCTATTTTTTACCTTATGCCTCCACTATATGTCCTCCTGGAACCTTGTTTAGAATTTAGTGCATCATCCTGAACTTACAGTTGTATTTTCTCTTAATTTTTATAACAACAAGGACTCCATCATCCAGGCAAACCAGGAGATGACGCCTTCTTTTTTGCTCACTACTTACCACTAAATAGACTAACACTTACTGATTTTACCTCTTGCATGTTTAAACATATGTTCTCTTCTCCCAGACACTGTAGCCACTCCTCCTAAAATCATATATTCTTTTTCTTGGATCTCTGCAGCAACGTTCTACCCATTTGACCTCATAAGTATACAAGATTATTCAAAAGGAATAAAATAAGTCTTTTCCTGAAGAACTGACCTTAGCAGGGATCTAATAGATCTGTTCTAAAACTAGTTTAGTTATAAAACTTTTCTTTAAATCAGGATGCCTTCTAAATGAATGACAATATTAAAATAATTTTCAAAGTTAATAAAATAATACAGATAAACAGTATTGAATGTTTTTAGTATCCAATTTAGGCACAAGAAAATTCTCTCATTTAAAATATGTCCTTCCTTGCCCACCTCAATTAAATCCATTTTGGTTTTGTAGATAATAATGTTGAAATAACATTTTTATACATAATAACAAGTTTTCTTGGCCTTTACACCGCCTTCATTATTCATAAAATTAAACATGTGTGTTCTTTTCCCCTCTAAAGATGTATTCTTTTCATTATAAAAATAATCACATTGTTACAGAAATACATATTGCTGAAACTCTCCTTACACCTTTATTGTTAAAAGTATTATGTAATTTGTTTGCTTTTCTAAAAAAAAGTTTTTAAACCAAGATCATAGTCATTTAATAAAAAATATACATCTGCTCTATTTTAATCAAAAGAATTAGTACTAGTGTTGATGAGGTTAACTGTTAAAGTAGAAACACTGACAGGCTCGGTGGCTCATGCCTTTAATCGCAGCACTTTAAGATGGTGAGGCAGGAGGATTGCTTGAGTCCAGGAGTTCAAGACCAGCTTGGGCAATATAGTGAGACCTCTGTCTCTACCAACAGTGAAAGAACCAAGCATGGTGGCCTGTGTCTGTAGTCCCAGCTACTCAAGAGGCTGAAGTGGGAAGATCGCTTGAGCCCTGGAGGTTGAGCTATGATCATGCCATCACACTCCAGCCTTCCAGCCTGTGCAAAGAGTGAGATCCTTGTCTCAAAAAGGAAAACAAAAAACAAACCAAAAAAAAAACAGGTAGAAAAGTTGTCTTTCTTTTCTTCTTCCAAATGAGTATCTCAACTCATTGACACCGTATTGTCCTTGTATTATCTCACTTGGGACCTGCCTCCCTTAGGTCATTCTTTTTTTTTTTTTTTTTTGAGACAGGGTCCCAGGCTGGAGGGCAATGGCACAGTCTTGGCTCACTGTAACCTCTGCCTCTCAAGCTCAAGTCATCCTCACACCTCAATCTTCCAAATAGCTGAGACTACAGGGGTGCACCACCACGCCTGGCTCATTTTTGTCTTTTTTACAGAGAAGGGGTTTTGCCCCATTGCCTATGCTGGTCTTCAACTCTTGGGCTCAAGCAATCCAGCGATGCGCCTGCCACGGCCTCCCAAAGTGCTAGGATTACAAGTGTGAGCCACTGCATGGCCCATTCCTTTTTCTTGAGATCTTTTTCTTCCCATATGCTCCAACAAAGCTTAATTGATCAATGCTTAATTTCTCCATGACTTTTCTGCTTTATTAATAGATGACAATAGAAAATAAATTAGGGGTATCTTAAACCTCAAAAGTAATGTGTAGGTTTTGAACTAGGGATCTTTGGACACACAATAGAAATGGATTTAGAGGTATATATTTCAGTGCTCGGGAAGGTCATATTTTGGAAAGGTGAGCTATCTGGTATCTCAAATTAAACATAGGGAGATAAGAATCCAACCCCCTTCCTGTGAGATTGGTTATACATATAAAGTATTTGTATGGTATGAATTATACATATAAAGTATTTGTATGGTCTGAATATCAACTATTCACATTCATTTATTTTAAAAATATACTTTAGGAAAATACAATTTTATCGTAATCTACTTTGTAAGAATTAAGTGGTGTTCATAAAATGATTTCATAAAAGATTGCCAATCATTGGATTCATATTAAAATTTTAAATTCTGAATGTGTGTTCCACTTTTAAAAATAACACAAATTAATAATTAACCTTTAATCTCTATATTAATACATTTTATTTCATTTTGAAATCCTTTTATAATACAGTGACTCATGGCCCAAAGATGTGCTTTGACTGCTAACATGGGACAATCTATTTTATTCTGGGAATGATCAAATGTATCCCAAATAGGCAAATCCTATCTTATAAAGTATTCAGATATTAAGTGTTGAAGACTTTAATTTTTAGATAATTAGAAAATCATTCAGTCCTTAAATTAATAATTTTTTTAAAAAACATTATCTAAAGCTAATATTGAAATAGACTATAGGAGTGTCCCAGAAGCTAGCCTCTCTTAAGAGCTCTGCTAGGAAATGTTCTAATAAGTTTTTCAACT
Source organism: Macaca nemestrina (assembly GCF_043159975.1). Taxonomy (NCBI): domain Eukaryota; kingdom Metazoa; phylum Chordata; class Mammalia; order Primates; family Cercopithecidae; genus Macaca; species Macaca nemestrina. The sequence continues at coordinate 63,165,461 of NC_092128.1, read as the reverse complement.
TCAGGAATCTAGAGTTGATGTTTATTAAATTATTCACCCCTCCAGTACTGACTCCAGTAACCCTGCAGCCTCACACAGACCTACAGTCCTTGATCCTACCACCTCTGCACTCCCCTCCCAGTCCACCTTGATCATTCTTCTGCAGCCCAGTGACAGTCTATGGTCAATCATTATGATCAGTCTTCTGGATACTCTCTCTACTCTCTTGTCTCTCTTTCTTCACTATATTTGCCTAGGAAAAACCTAAACCTACTACACCTACTGCTTTCTGCATCTCAGCTAATAAATCTCCATTCTTCCAAATGTGCAGGCCTGACCCAGCTATTTACTTTACATATAATTGATTAGCAAATTCTATCAGTTCCACCTATAAAATACATACAGAATTGATCATTTTCCATCGGTTTCAATACTCTCTTTGGTCCCAGCAAACATTATCTTTTTTCTGAATTGTAACAGTTTCCTGACAGGTATACCAGATTGATCATTCTTCTCCCGTTTTGTTCCCAGCCTATTTTCAATACAAAAGCCAGAGTAATCTCTTTAAAAACATAAATCAGATAATGTCTCAACTCTATTTGAAAGACAATTGCTTTTATTCTCGTCTGAGTAGAAGCCTCTACTTCCCTGCCTTATTATCTCTCAGGTCTCATCTTTTCCTAGCCTCTCCTACTTGTCACTTCACTACAACCCATCTATCTTCTTGCTCCTCTTGGGTCATTCTAGCAATGCTCCCAGGTGCTTCACAGCCTTTAAACTTGTCCCCTTGGCCTGGATTGCTATTTTCCCTGGAGGCTAGGTTGGTTGAGGATGGAGAAGGGCTTGTTTCTTCATCTCCTACAGGTCTTGGTTTAATTGTCACCTTCTCGGAAAGATTATTACTAATTACAGGATTTAAATGTTATCATCTCAATGACTCCATTTGCTTTTCTTGAGTTTTTTCTTTATCACATTTACACAATACAATTTATTCTACTCATTTGTATTATTTACTTTCCTCATGAGATGTAAGTCCATTATGTCATTTGTCAGTTTTATTTATTGTTGAATTCTCTAACTAGCACAGTGCTAGAACACAGTTTTTGCTCAACATAAGTTTGTTGAACATATTCAGGAAAAAACATACAATTGGTTTTTAGTCATCATAATTGGTAAGAACTTGGGCTTTGGAGTCAAAGATCTTGTGTTCATTTTTTGGTTCTAACGATTATGAGCTGCTTGAGCATGGAGATAATAACCATGTCCATCTCACAGAGCAGTTGTGATATATTAATGAAGAACAAGCCCAAAGGGTATGTTTTGGAGTTCTTGGCCAGAGTAAACACTGGTCACTGTTTTTATGAAAGTATTTTTGAGTGGGCAGGGAAATGTGCTGTGTATCCTGTATGCTGTATCTCATTAAGTCTACTTGCCCATAAGTTAAACGTGAAGTGCTATTGCCGCCAAGGACTCCAAGAATATCCGGACTCCTCCAAACTTTTAGACTAAATGAAGATATGGAGTAGGTTGATGTTTTCTCTAGGGTTGTGTCATGTCAAGTGTCTACTGGACATTTCTTAATTTATTCTGCAATTACTCATACTCACCAGTACTTCTTGGAAATGTAAATAAAGAATATTGTAAATTATGATGAAAAGGATGGGGAAACATAGGATAAATAAAGAGGGGCTAAAAATAATCTCTGAAACCTGAGCCAGTCCAGAGACTGTGGTAGGTCCCAGAGGGGATTCCTGGCTCTAGGGATCCCCTAAGGCCTTCAGGGTTTACACTTTCCATTTGGGTGTGGACCTGTGACTCAGGCTGAATCATCCCCACTGAACTAGTCCAGCTGTTTCCATTTCCAGACCTATGAGAACTTCCTTGGCCTGCAGGTTGTTAAAGTAGTCATTTAAAGCGCTTTAAAAATTGTTGAAGTGAATCTTCTGCCTTAGAAAAGCAAAAAATAAACTCTGCTGTTTTTAGAGGTATGAATCAACCTGGGAGCCCAATCCTAAATTACAAAAAGTGGAAACAATTCACCCTAACTCTCCATTTAGAAACCACCTTTGCACCTGGACTTTTTTGACTTAACAGCACATTCTAACGTGGAAGAAAAAGAAAAGAAGAAGAAAAAAAAAAACCTCATTAAGAATGGTAACTTTGCAAAAAAAAAAGCCCTTGTCACAATTTAGGAGTTGAAAAAAAAAGAAATTAAAACTCTTCTCATTCTAACATACAGTTCTATAGGATTGTTAGGATCTGCAAATATATTTGAATGGAAATCAAATTATTTAGGAAGAATATATTTTATTACTGTTTGTGGAAGATTTTGCAAGGCAATATGTGGTAGAATATTCAAAGTACTAGAGACGAGTTAGATCAGACTCTGGCTCATTTCCCAGAAAATATAATATTCTATAAAGAAAAGCAGTATAATCAGTTTCTTATGCTACCTATTCAGGTGTCTCACATTTACTGGAAATTTAAAACAGATCTTCAAAGAGAAATCTACTTAACATGTAAAAGAATAAGACCAGATACCAACAGAAGCTATTGTTCTTGTGTATAAAAATTTTGAATGCATAAAATTTATAATTTTATAGAATTAGTAAAAATAAATAGAAAGGAATGTTGATAGACGTAGTGTTGGAATATGTTCATTAAGAAAAAAAAAAACAATTTTACTTCCATATCGAATATAATCAAATAATCCTGTTGCAATTGAAAGACTAAAGCAGATTAAGAAATGCTAACACTGTGTTAGGTACAGCAATGTCCTCTGTAGATGTTGAACCAGTAAATAAAAGAAAAATTAGCTGTAAACCAAGCTCAGAATTAAGTGGGCAAAGAAGAATGAGAAGCTAACAAAAATGCCTGAAATTAATGAATAGGTAGGTTGGCCCATATTAATATTCAAATATTCAACTTGAACTTAGAGTGATTTTTTTTTCTTGTGCTTTTGAAGTTATTTTTAAAAGATACGTATTTTTTAAGTCACGGAGATAAATTGTTACCAGAAAGGTTCAGGTAAGAGATCATGAAAACTTAAGTATTATTATGATTATTACTAATTCTGGTATTTTGCTTTATAGCATAGATTCTTAATAGGTTTTGTATCATCAGCTTTTGCTGTTTGTAAGGCATTTTCGGTTTCACAATGACTGCTGACACTGTCAGTGGTTGTGGATGATAGCCAGGGGTGCTAGCTATCCTGCAATTCAAATCAACTAAGGATTAAGGAAAGCATAAGGCATAAGGAAAACTTTTTTTTTTTTTTTTTTTTTTGACACGGAGTCTCACTCTGTCACCCAGGCTGGAGTACAGTGGTGCGATCTCAGTTCACTGCAAGCTCTGCCTCCTTGATTCACACCTTTCTGCCTCAGCCTCTTGAGTAGCTGGGACTACAGATGCCCGCCACTGCGCCTGGCTAATTTTTTGTATTTGTAGTAGAGACGGGGTTTCACCGTGTTAGCCAGGATGGTCTTGATCTCCTGAACTCGTGATCCACCCGCCTCGGCCTCCCAAAGTGCTGGGATTACAGGCGTGAGCCACCGCACCCGGCCTAGGAAAACTTTCTTACATAGTTTTGGAATATTTCGCTTTGAGAGACAGGACTAGCTGGATTTCCTAGGCCAACTTAGAATCCCTAAGCCTAGCTGGGAAGGTAACCATATTCACCTTTAAACATGGGGCTTGCAACTTAGCTCACACCTGACCAATCAGGTAGTAAAGAGAGCTCACTAAAATGCTAATTAGGCAATAACAAAAGGTAAAGAAATAGCCAATCATCTATTGCCTGAGAGCACAGAGGGAGGGACAATGATCAGGATATAAACCCAGGTATTTGAGCCCTCAGCAGCTACCCTCTCTGGGTCCCCTCTCTTTGTGTGGGAGCTCTGTTTTCACCTATTAAATCTTGCAACTGCACTCTCTTCTGGTCTGTGTTTGTTAAGGCTAGAGCTGAGCTTTAGCTTACCGTCCACCACTGCTGTTTGTTGCCTTAGCAGACCCTGTGCTGACTTCCATCCTTCCGCATCCGGCAGGGTGTCCGGCAGTGCTTCTGATCCAGGGAGGCACCCCTTTCCGCTCCCAATCGGGCTAAAGGCTTGCCATTGTTCCTGCACCGCTAAGTGCCTGGGTTCGTCCTAATCGAGCTGAACACTACTAGTCACTGGGTTCCATGGTTCTCTTCCGTGACTCACAGCTTCTAATAGAACTATAACACTCACCGCATGGCCCAAGATTCCATTCCTTCCAATCCATGAGGCCAAGAACCCCAGGTCAGAGAGCAGGAGGGTTGCCACCATCTAGGAAGCGGCCCACCACCATCTTGGGAGCTCTGGGAGCAAGGACCCCTCAGTAAACAGCTTGACATTCATATAGTTAAAACACTCATGATTATTTGAACCTAGAATTCATTCTATTTTACATATAAGCCAAAAATTACTTTTGTATGTTTTTCAAATTAACCAGATTTTTCAGGAATGTGCTCTAATGTAAATGTAAACATACATTTATTTATGTTGATTTGTTTTTATGATCTCCAAATACTATAGGAATTCTACTGTCTCTCTAGCTTAAGGTCTAAACTGAAATTAGCTTATTGGTCTTTTTCCTAATCTTGTTCCTTGGTGCAACCTTCTGTGACTAGAGACAAAGATTCCTGACCCAAGAAAAAGAATAGTTCTCCAAAGGCCTAGACAAGAGCTGCTATAGGGTAACCGCTACAGGTCTCCTTTCCCTGGTTTCCCTGAATCTTACAGGGACAAAGAGACCTCCCATGGAGAAGTAATCACAAACTCATTTTTACCTTACCAGCCTTAGGAAAAAGGAAGCAATTTAGAAAGTGAGAAGAATCTAAATAGAGTTCTTCCCTGGGAAAGCTCTTCTAACACAATAGCCTACTTTGTCCATCTGTTAATGGTGGGAAAGAGTGGCCTAGAGCTACTGCTACAGCATATAGCCAACACTTATAATAAATTACCAGAGCTACTAGTTTTCGGGTGGTGATTGGTTTGTTTTTATAAACTACTTTGAGATAACTTTCTCAAAAAAGGAAAAGAACTAAATAATTATAACCTAATAATTTTTACAGATTTTATATGCACATTTATTATTAGTATGTAAGAAGTGATAATTTAAATATCTTTGTAGGCACATAACTTTTTTATTTTTTTATTATTTTATTACATAAAAAAAGAGACCTTACACTCCAGCCTGGTGACAGAGTGAAACCCTGCCTCAAGAAATAAAGAAAAAAGAAAGAAGAAAAAAAAAAAAAAAAAAACTACAGTCTCCATATCCTGGCATATGTCATTATATTGAATATTTTATATATGCTATAAGATTTATAAACTTTCCACTAAGCATTTACTGGAGATCAATGCTCTATAACCATTTCTTTTATCATATATTTTTCCTATCTTTACTTAAACCACTTATCCAGATCCATTATTATTGATTTTCAGTAAAAGAGGGATGTGAAGTCACACATACATGTGCGCGCGCACACACACACGTACACACATCCACTGGAAAACATCTTGGGAATGATGGGTTTCAAATAACTCTTACATTTTGCAGATTACATCAAAATGGCTATCCAGAGCTTTATTACCTGGAGTGTGGTTCATGGAAGAGCAATAATTGACATCACCTGGAGCTTGTTTGAAATGCAGAGTTATAGGCCACAGAATCAGAATTTGCATTTTTATGAATTTCCTCTTATGATTTGTATACATACACAATTTAAGGAATGACAATCGTGAAAAGGGTCAGCAAGCTTTCTGAAAATGGCCCAGTAGTAAATATATTAAGCTTTATAAGCCATTCAGTCTCTGTCTCAACTACTTAACCCTGAAGGTGTAGTGCAAAAGCAGTTGGAGATAATATGAAAACAATTGGGTATGGCTGTATTCCAATAATACTTTACTTATGAACACTGAAATTTAATTTTCACATGTCAACAAAAAGTATTCTTTGAATACTTTTTCAAAGTATTCAAACTATTTTTCCTTGAATACTTTTTCATCACTTAAAATGTAAGAATTCTCCTAGGTCACTGTGGGCTGCCAGACTTAAATTGTTTGCCGCAGATCCAAAGCACAGTAACCTTCCATAAGGTGATATTCTATGCAGAGTTAACAGAATATCTGAGAAGCCAAAAGTAGAATTGCAAATAAAAGGAATCTGGTTTCAAACTCCTGGAAACCATGTTAAAGACAAAATGACAACAAAATAAGATAATCATGAAAAGAAAATAAATTCCCATTATTATCTATGTATATGTAACATATATATGTAATATATGTGGGTATGCATATAAAATATATGTATATATTTATATATGCATATACATATATGTATATATTCATACGTATATATGTATACATTATATGCATGTATACATATATTGTATATGATATATTTATATTATATATGATATAATATATACATATATTATATTATATTTATATGTTTATATACGTATGTATTATATACATATATATCTATATCTGTATTGCATACATATGTATTATATATGCATATATTTATATATGTATTACATACATATGTATAAAATCTATATATAAAATATATACATATATTGTATTTAAATACATATATAAAATATATACATATTATATATAATATATAAAAATATATATATTATATATTAATATATTATATTATATGTTATATATAATATAGATATATTATAATATGAATATACAAATATGAATATATAATATGTAATATAAATATATTATATATAAATATATGTATGTAATATGTGCTTATTATAGAATATATTAAAAAATGAAAATATTTAAGCTATGTAAATTATTTCCCTCTGAGACACACTGTTAAACTCTCAGTCTATTTCCTATATTTTTGTGTGTATACACAACCACTACTCTATATATAATTTTATATTCTAATTTTCCCAGGTAATTCTATTTCGTAAACTTTTTATATATTTATAAATGGGCTTCCAAAATACATAATTTTAAAAGACAGCCTAATATTCTAATATAAGGATCCATCGCAATTCCTTAGACTTTGGTACTTTAAAAGACTTGTAGAAAACACAGTGAAGATAACTGAAAATTAGGAGAACGTATAATGATTACTCGGCATAACAAACTAAACCTTAAAAAAGGAGTGGTTGCAGACATGCCCAGTTGTAGAGTACAGAAGGACCTCATTTGATGCTACTCAATCGAAGAGCATTAACTGAAGAATCACCTCCAGGAAGGGTGGATACTTGTATACCCAAAGGGGAGATAACTAGGTACATTTTTCTTTGTAAAGTTAATGTGTATTTTAAAAAGCATTTTTTAAAAGTAAGTATTAGGTATTTGAAAAATCCTAATCCTTCTCGTATGTCCCTGTAATGCAAACTAGAAGGAAAGTGATTTCAAACCTAGTCTAATCATAATAATTTAAGACAATAAAAAGGTATTGAGATCATACAGAATAACTGCTAGGATGTTTATTGTATATTACCTGCATGAAGAAAAACAGAAACAAATTGTGTAAACAGTGTGGTCCCTCCTGTTTGAAAATATTAAAAAATCTCTGTAGAGGTGTGATGACAAAGATAACACAGTTGACCTTTGAACAACACGAGTTTGAACTGTGCAGATCCATGTATAGGTGGATTTATTCAGTAAATATATTTTAACCATTTCTTGAGATTATGACAATTTGAAAAAGACAAAACACATGGCCTACAGATATGAAAAATTAACAATAATCTAAGTATGTCGTGAATGCATAAAATACATGTAGACATTAGTCTTTTTATCATTTACTACCATAACATACACATAAATTTATAGAAAGATAAAATTCATCAAAACTTAGGCACACATATACTTAGAGACTTTACATGGCAACATTTGCAATAGAGAGAAATGTAAATAAATGTAAAGATTCAGTATTAAGTCATAACTGCATAAAATTAACTGTAGTGCATACTATGCTACTGTAATAATTTTCCAGCCACCTCCTGTTGCTATTGCAGTGAACTCAATTGTTGGGGGTATCTGCTCAAATGCCAGATGACACCAATCATCTCCATGCAAGCAGTTCATTTCTCTAGTAAATTGTATGTAACAGTAAGAAGTGTTTGTCCATAGTTCTGCATTTTTCATTGTGTTTAATGCAGTACCTTAAACCTGGCATAACACCATGCAACCCATACGAAGTGTCACTAGTGATGCTGGAAGTGCTCCCAGGAAGCGGATAGGTCATGACATTATAAGAAAAAGCTGAATTCCTTGACATGTAGCACAGATCGAGGTCTGCAACTGGGGTTGCCCCCCATTTCAGACAGATGATTCATCTAGGAAATAGACAATGTAAACTTATTGTATGGACAAAGACAGTAAAGTACTGCAAATGTATTTTCTTTTCCTTGTGATTTTCCTAATAACATTTTCTTTTCCCTCGCTTATCTTATTATAAGAATATGGTGTGCAATACATGTAACATAGAAAATATGTGTTGACTGTTTATGTATATGCAAATTATTGACAATTTGGGGGATGGCACCCCTAACTCCCGTGTTGTTCAAGGGTCAATTGTACATCAAGTATTAAAACACTGAAATAAATTTTGTAATTGTATTGGCTTTTTACCAAAAGTGTATAATTTGCAATTCTGACTTTCCTTCACTTACTGTTGCGAGTAAAAAAGATGACACTAATGTATTTCTTTTCATTAGAAAAATAGTTCATCGTCTTCCAGGTTAGGAAGGGAAAGAACCAAAGAGTGGAATTTTAGTTAAATTTTAATTGATTTTTAAATTGTCTAAATTCCAAAAATCTAATATTTTATATAATTAATTTTAATCTAAGTTATAAGCATTTCTTCAAAGCTTTCTTCAATATCTCCAAATTTGTTCACAGGTAGTGTGTGCCTCCATGCATGCATATGTATGTATTATTTGTTCCTTAATATAAAACTATTCTTAGGATTTATGTTGTGAGGATTGCCTTATAGATGACACATAATTTAATAAAAGATCCTTCAATCACTGGATAAACTAACATCCTTCTTGTGTCCAAGATACAATTACGCATAGTTTTATGAAAGAGTGACTTTTTATTTAAGACAACAGCAAATTATTAAGTTAGATATAATTTTAGTTACAACTTGGCTAAAATCTACCTATAAACAATGTTAAAAATTGTCAGAATAAAAATAGAGTCACTTGTGTTAAAAAAAAAAAAAGAAAAGAAAAAAGAAAAAAAACCCTGAAAATGGAGCAGAAAAAGGACATGAAAGAATGGTTTTCATGCACAATTGTCTGGTTAAAAAAAAAAAAAAAAAAGACATCACAAAAGGCTCTTCAAAAAACTATAACCTTGCACAAAAGCTATCACAACCTTATGCAAATAAGTAACTAGCTAACTAACTAATTAAATCAGTCAATCAAAAAACTTCTGCCAGAACATCTACCCAGAAATTGCCTACTCAACTTTGCACTAACTCCACCCTTGTTATTAATCTTTGCAATTAAGGATAATTATCTCACACTAATTATGTAATCCTCTTCATTTTTTTTCTTTGAAAACATTTGTTTTATTTTACATCTCTGAATACGCACAGAGATGACTATGACACACATATACCCATTGCAGTTCCTATTCTGGACTAAGCATCATTTCTTTTAGCATATCTCTGGCCATTTGTTATTTAGGTTGATAAAAATAACAGCAAACTGCATAGTCTACAAGCCCGGTTTTCCTAATTTCCCAGTAAAAATAATGTACCATCCTTCAAGTTGCCAAATTTTCCTCATCTCTCCCCTTTTCCTATGAAGAAGTGTATATATGCATGCACCTGCACCTCATTGGGTTATTGGATAATCATTTCCCTGTGGCTCCCCCATGCTATGCATATTAAATAAATTGGCAATAATTAAAAGAGAGACAATTGAAACACAGTTATAAAGATAACTGAAGTGAATATGGTCAATCTATTTTTTTAGCTCACATAGATCCTAAATTGCCTTTTTAGTGTATCTTTTTTTTTTTCCCCAAAAGAATACTAATAACTGATTGGAATCCCTTTAAAATAGCAAATGCTTCTCAAGGAATACATGATTTCAAAACAGTTATTTAAAGAGTAGGGTGAATGGCAAATAAAATGCTACGCACATGTCATGAAACAAACATTTAAATTTTTTCTTTAAGTAAAATGTGTCTCACTAGACATTAGGGTACATTTTCATCTTACAGGTGAGATAATTATTGACTATAAAAGTACATTTATGGCTGGGCATGGTGACTCACACCTGTAATCCCAGCACTTTCGGAGGCCGAGGTGGGCAGATCACTAGGTCAGGAGTTTGAGACCAGCCTGGCCTACATGGTGAAACCCTGTCTCTACTAGAAATACAAAAATTAGCTGGGCATGGTGACAGGCATCTGTAATCCCAGCTACTTGGGAGACTGAGGCAGCAGAATTACTTGAACCAGGAGGCAGACATTGCAGTGAGCTGAGATCGCATCATTGCATTCCAGCCTAGGCAACACAGTGAGACTCTGTCTCAAAAAAAAAAAAAAAAAAAAAAAAAAAAAAAAAAAAAAAAAAAAAAAGTACACTTATTTTCAAGGGTGGATCTTTAAAATCCACTAAAAGAGGCAAAGAAGGAAAGTTTCCTCGTTCACTTCTTGAAGGTTTGTTAAAAATGAACTGACAAAAGGAAGATTAATAGGAGAGAAAGGCATACAAATTTATTTAATGTGCATAGCATGGGGAAGTCACAGGGAAATGATCACCCAATAACCCAATTAGGTACGGATGCATGTATATATACACTTCTTCACAGGAGAAGCAGAGAGATGGGGAAAATTTGGCCACTTGAGGGATAGTAAATTATTTTTAGGAGGAGATTGGGCCTAATGCTCAAACAATAGTTGCTAAATAATTTTCTTTGGAAATTGAATGGGATGTAGAGCAGACAATAGTTTGGGATGAAGTTTATCTGGGCTTTAAGTGTGGTGTTTAATTTTCAGTTTCTTTCTCTGCGATACGAGTTTTAATCTTCTCTGGTTAATGAAATTTCAGGAAAGGCAAATGTGTTCTTTGCAGATCTCGTTTCTAGCTAGATAAGGGAACTTCAGAGAAAACTTCACTTTGTGCTTTGGGAGAGACAGGATTGAAAGACAGCAGGTAGGTGTTACAGGGGTGGCGGGAGAATCAGAGAAATCTTGAGGCTGCTTCATGTAAATGCACCATATTCCAGGGTTACATTTTCTGAGTCCCAACACACTCAAGTTTTCAACCAGTTCTAGAGTTTTCTGACTGAGGCAGAAAACACACTGATGTTAAAGATGAACATCTGAAATGTACCAGAGTCTGTTGCTGATATTTTGTTGCTTTGCATTTTCTTCTTCTAAAAGGAAAAAAAAATAGTAAGTGTGGATAAAACAAGTTTCACTGTGGTGGACAGATAATATTTTTGCTATAAAATGTTTTTCCTTTAATATGCCATGAGATATCTTGATTATATATTTTCAAAAGTGTTTTTCTAGACACATCTCCTCATCCTTTCAAAAGAATTTGTAAGACTTTCCAGTGCAATAAGGGATGCTGGATCACAGTTCTGTCCACCTTCTCTTTTTGAAAGCAAAACAACACTAATTATTTCAGTGTTAATACATTCTTAACTAATAAAGAAAATCATCTGCAAATATCAGAAATCTAGTTTTGAAATGTTTGCATTAATTTCGATCTGAATCAGCATTTTGTGAGTTTTTTTTTTTTTTTTTTAAAGGCAGTAGTAAGACCCACAACTTGCTGATAAACACATTTCTGCTGAGGAAAGGGAAAGAGGAAAAGAGAATTCTGTTCTTTATTGGACCTAAAAGTGCTAATTTCACTAAGGAATACATCAAAAGCAAACAAGCAACGATTGTTTTAAAACTTTTACTGCAATACAACAATGAAGTAAACAGTAATCAGAAACACACCAATTTTTTTCCCCAAACAAAAAATGTAAGCAGGAAAATAACTTTGTCTATACTTGTACAGCTTGTTAGATCATGTCAGAAGGGCACGTCTGGCCGGGCATGGTACTTCACACCTGTCATCCCAGCACTTTGGGAGGCCAAGACAGGAGGATCGCTTGAGCCCCGGCATTTGAGACCAGTCTAGGCAAGGTAGTAAGATCTTGTCTTTACAAAAAATTAAAAATTAGCCAGGCATGGTGGTGTGTGTCTGTAAGTCCCAGCTACTTGGGAGCCTGAGGCAGGAGAATCACTTGAGCCCAGGAGGTCAAGGCTACAGTAAGCCATGATCAGGCCACTGCACTCCAGCCTGTGTGAAAGAGCAAGACTGTTTCAAAAAATAAAAATTTAAAAAGGCCTGTAATTAAGTTATCAAGAAATTTTAAAATAGTTAAAGTAGTTATTTTCATTGTAAGAAAAGCTTCCTTTTCTCCCCTACCCCACCCCAGGTATTTAACAGGAAAGAATGGGCTTTCTTATACATTAATTTTAAACTTTTGTGAAGTAGCAACAATTAACCATCAATAATTTGGCATTTCTCTTTACAGTTGCCATAGAGTTTCTTTTTAATTCCACAAAGCCCTTATCCAGTGTTTTCATGAAACAAAGACTGAAAATTCTACATACCAATGATTATTTCTGAAACCAATGCTAAGTCAAAGAAATATAAAGCAGGGCATTACACTAAATTTCTGTATCTAGTACACTAAAAGGAGTGAAACCTAGAGAAAGTTACCTACTTTATAGAAGAAATAAAGACCTGCAAAAGCAGGTTGTATAATCATACTGTTTGGATGTGCAGCATCTAATTGAAGCAGACGTGTACTGTATTCATCCCTGCCCTGTATCCTAGATCCCACCCTCCCCACCTCCAACAATCTATCATATACAAAGTATTGTGGGTAGGATTCCAAGGCTTTCCAGACAACCCACTGGATGTAGTTAGTGTAATGCACTGGTGTGAAGCATAAGATACAAAAAAGTCCCTTTCAATCTTCATTCAAGTTCTGCTATAGAAGAAAATTGGTAGCCAAACTGATTCTTCTCACAAACGAAATATGCTCATAAGTTTTTCAGGAAATCTTAATGTCTTTAACCTTTCTATAGCTTCTTTATCCTAACTACTAGAATGTAGTCCATATGACCATTTCCAACTTTGCATTTGCTCTCCTGCCACTTCCACCTCTTCCTCCATGATCACCAGCTTCTTGAACTAGCTCATTTACCATCCGAATAAAATGCTCCTGGTGTTGGCTAATTTGCTGCAGCAATTAAAGATTCTCTTGACCTATCTGTTATAGCGATGCTGGAAAAGCAGGGAAGGACTCTATTGAGTAATTTGTCTCATCTGTCAAAACTGAGGCTGATTCTATAAAATTTCATGGGGATGTTCCCCAGAACTTGTAGTTGTTGCTGTCATAGTTGCAGCAGCTGAAGACACTGCTGAAGACTGAGGGGTCCTAGTAGTACCTGATTGGGGGTGGGGGGAGGTGCTCAACCACAGCCTGACTTTTTCTACCTCCAGGGATTCCTATTAAAAGATACTGCACTGCTCTGTCAGGATTGTTGAAAACGGCTCTCAGGGACACAATTTCTTGCTCTTGTTTATAGCCCATTGACATGATCTCAGTTACCATATTCTCATAGGACTGACTTTTTACAAGTGCATTTGCAACTTCAACAAGGTTTGGCAGAGAAGAATCCACTGCTCTACTCTCAGTTAATGTTGAACTAGTAGCCACTGGTATTTCTGCTGACTTTTCTGCAGGTTTATCTTGTTTCATTGCACTAGAAGGTACATGTTCAGGACATGGCGTTGTTGGTGGGATGATAGATGCAGGTGTGGATGTGGGAGCCAAGGCAGAGATGAGGGTTGCAGCCTGAGCCACAGCAGCTGCTGTGGAGGAACTCACTTCATAGTGGTGGCAGGATTTGATTGCTGCATTGTAGCTGGAACTGGTATTGTCACTGTTTGGGTTTTATCACCATAGACTCAACAAGTTTATATTTTTTGAGAGCAGTATCATCATTGAGGATTTTGCCTGCATAAAATAATTTTTGACCTGCTACCAGAAAGTCATCTTTCCTCTTTTCAGATTCAACCTTCCTTTGCAGTACTTTCACTGTCTCTTCAGAGTCGATGTTGAACTTGAAGGTTGGCTGCCTAAGTTTTAGGGTGATCTGTGTGGTGCCCCTCACAGCTCCACTGCAGGGCCATTGCTGGTGCCAGCCAGGCTGGGTCTGTGGCCCAGCCAGGCCTTGGGGTCATCTGCGCTCCTTGTGCTCTAGGAAGGAAGGTGGTGGGGTTGGAGGCTTGTCATATTCACCCATCTGGGTGGTCTCACCAACAGCCCAGGCCCAAGGTCATGCTGATGCCTCCTCAACTATGGCTTTCCTTGTGAACAAGTGCATTGAGTCTGCAGGAGGCTTGAGGAACTCTGTGACATAAGAGAATCCATTAGTCCACCACAGGATGGTGGTCGTCATCATCATGACCTGCCTCTCAGTGTTAGACAAATTCTTAAGGTGACCCCAGAGATCTCCACCTCCTAGTGTTCGTGCTCTTGTGTGATCCTCTTCCCTTGAGTGTGAGTGAGACACATGACTTCCTTCTAGTCAATAGATAATGGCAAAGGTGATGAGATGTATATGTTTATGTCTATGTGATTACATGATTAAATGGTATTAGATTGTAGTGCTCATCTTGTTGGACTCTCTCCCTTGTTCACTTTGAGGAAGCTAGAGGCTATGTTGGGGAGCACCACGTAATAAGAATCTGTGGGAGACCTATAGGACTGAGGGCAGCCTTTGGAGTGACAGGCTATAAGAAACTGAATCCCTCAGTCCTACAGTTACAAGAAGCTGAATTTAACCAGCAACTTGAGTGAAGCAGATCCTTCTCTTGCAGAGCCTGTAATGAGACTTCAGCTCTAGCGGACACTGATTGCAGCCTTGCCAGACCCTGAGCAGAGGACCTAGCTAAGCTGTGCCAGCCTTCTTCCCCAGAAACTATGAGAGAGTTAGTGTATTGTTTTAAGTCACTGAGTTTGTGGTAATGTTGTTCCTCAGTGACAGATAACTAACATATCTAGAAAACCATAGTTCATAGATTCAGTATCTATAAGCTTGGTGTAAGAATATTGAAAATAATTTTTAAAATTCATGTTTATGAGGCAGGGCAACATAGTGAGATCCCATCTGTAAAAAAATAATAAAAATAAAATTAGCCAGGCAGGTTGGCACCTGTGTGTAGTCCCAGTTACTCAGCAGGCTGAGGTGGGAGGATTGTTTGAGCCCAGGAGGTCAAGGCTAAAGTGAGCTGTGATGACACTACTGCACTCCAGTCTGGGTGACAGAGTGAGACCCTGATTTAAAAAAAAAAAAAAAAAAAAAAAAAAAAGAGAAAAAACATTTTCAAAGAAAACTATTTAGAAATAAACGTTTGTAAAGTTGGTGATTAAAGAGAGTAGGTCTTGGACAGAGGGAAATTATTATAGACTATGGAAAATCTTGACATAGAAATTATAGGCCATTGGTTTCTTAGTTTTTCTTTTTTATTTGCATATTTTTTATAAGAGCTGAATAATGAGCAGTGGTTTGTGACATGAAAGCATCACTCACCTATTTAGTGATGTGATAGGATCAGCGGCCTAACAATAGCAATTTGAAAAGAAAGATGAAGTACAGAAAAAGAGAGTAAAGAGGATGTTAAAGAATGCTTTGCTGTAACAGGGACGAGGCTGTGGAGGAGATAGATAGTATAGAGAATAAGAGTTTGAAGGAAGACTGCTATTTTTCTTTTTCTTTTTAATATGAAGACTTGAGCACATTTATACATCTACTTTAAAAAGAGCAATTGAAAGAGAAAAGGGATAAGCAATTTATAATGCACAGTTTCTAAGAAGGGGGAAGAGATAGAATTCAGCCTATAGCTAGAAATATCAATGACAGATGAAGGAGGGATACCACATCCCTCTTTAATCAACAATTAATCAACAGAAATGTGTGCAGGAAACGAAAGCATATATGCGTAAGTTTTTAGCTTTTTCTATGAAATAGACATCCAGGTTATATACTATAAATGAGGAAAGATTTTGGGGAAGGGTAGCTTACACATTTGAGAAGGAATGTTTTGGGAAAAAGTACTGAGAAGAGTGAGACTATGGGTTTAATAGCCAAAGATCCTGAATTTGCTGGACAGTGAAGAGAGCCCAAGTGAGTTACTGTTTATACCTTCAGTGTAATATCCATCCTCCTTGTCATGGCTTTTTGAGAAAATACCTAGCTACTTTGTGTCTAGACACAGAGAAAGCAGGTGTATTAGTCCATTCTCGCACTGCTGTGAAGAAATACCCGAGACTTGGTAATCTATAAAGAAAAGAGGTTTAATTGACTCAGAGTTCTGCATGGCTGGGAAGACCATAGGAAACTTACAATCAGGATGAAAGTCACCTCTTCACAGGCTGACAGGAGAGAAAAGGAGTGCCAGACGCTTATAAAACCATCATATCTTGTGAGAACTCACTCACTATCAAGAGAACAGTATGGAGGAATTGCCCCCATGATTCAATGATCTCCCACTAGGTCATCATCATGACATGTGGGGATTATGGGATTAAAATTTAAGTTGAGATTTGGGTGAGGACACAAAGCTAAACTATATCATTAGATAATCATGTTAATCCAGAGCTTGTGTTTTGCCCAGTAGTTGAAGAATAAGAGAGAGGGACTAAGGAGTTTAGGTTATCGGCAATAGCATTATTGAAACAGGGAAATGTTAGACTCTAAGCAGGATAAGGAGGAAGTAAAGATAAGAGAGGCTGATGGATTGAAAGAAAGTCAAAAGATAAGTAATCTAAAGGTTCTGATGAGATATTAGCTTTCTTTTATTCTGAGAGAGTATATTGTCTTTCTGCAGAGGTTTCATTTCATGAATGAGAATGAAGAGGTATTAGGTTGCTACTTACATCTCTTCAACAGTACACAGGAGACATTCTATATTTATAGCAATGCCTTTGAAAATATGAAACACTAGGAATAATACAAGAGCTAAGCTATTTCAATCCTGAAAAACCAATTATGCTGCTTTTTATGTTATTGTCGTAAGTTTTTTTTCTGTTTTCTGTTTTTTTTTTTGTTTTTTTTTTTTTAATGGAGTCTTGCTCTTTTGCCAGGCTGGAGTACAGTGGCGAGATCTCCATTCACTGCAACCTCCACCTCTCGGGTTCAAGTGATTCTCCTACCTCAGCCTCCTGAGTAGCTGAGATTACAGGTGCACACCACCACGCCCAGCTAATTTTTTTATTTTTAGTAGAGATGGGTTTTCATCATGTTGGCTATTTGTTGACCTCGTGATCCTCCAGCCTCAGCCTCCCAAAGTCCTGGGATTACAGGCGTGAGCCACAGTGCCCAGTCAGGAAGCAGTTTTTAAGGGAAAAAAATAACCCACTGTTCAAATGGTACAAATAAAACAACTAACATATTTATAAACTTTCATGCAGACCTTTTCATAATCCAAAAATTGAAGCAGGAAAACTTATTTAAATATACGAATATGCTAATATTAACATGAAGACCATATAAAAATATAGAAATATTTGCATATTAAAAGTTCGAGTATAATCATATGTGTTTCAGAATATGTATTCTACTTAAGTTATTATTATTACATCTATGATACAGGTGATAGAAAATAATACTCAGAAAAGTTAAATATTTTGATCAAGGGTACCACTCAGTCACATAGTATTAAACCAGGATCCAACACATGCTCTTTTACTGTAAATATTGCTTTAAAAAATTATTTCCAGTTAAAAACATTATTACAGATGCTTGTAGATAGTTGAAATTAGTGTTTAGCATTATACATTATAATTAATTATATTCAGTATTTATTTTCTTAGTAATTATACTTTCTTAACTTTTTGACTTCTGATAAAAATTTAGAGTTACTACGAGTAAAACATGTATTTCTGAGGGATGAGCTTTCTAGCAAGAGGAAACAGTATGCACAAGTCCCTGAAGTGGGAGAATTATCAACGGACTCAATGTGTCTTGAATGGGGTGAGGAAGAAGGAAAATGATGGATAAGGTCAAAGATATAGTAGGGGTCCACATCAAGAAAAACCTCCTAGACAACTATAAGGATTTGATTTTTATCCTAATTGACATGGAGCAGAAGAGCGTTTGTGGGAAGGGATCTAGATGTGTTCATTTATTTAGAGGGAGGAAGTAGGTTTATAGATGGAGGGAATAAAGGGCAGATTAGAAACCAGAACATATTAAAGTACAGATGCTTATTAAACATGCAAGTGGAGATATCTAGAAGGCAAGAGGATATAAAAACTGTAATTTAGTGGAAAGGGTTGAATGGGTTGAGTTTATTGGTATAAATTTGGGATCCTCCGCACTTTGATGTTATGAAAAGTCATGGTCTTGGATAAGATTTCCAGAGGGTGTACTAGTCAGGGTTCAATAGAAGAAGCAGTTTCCCAAGAAGATAAATACAGGTTTGTTATAAGGATTTCAAATTACACATTTGTGGAAGCTGATTAATAAGTCACTGTAAGGTAGTTATCTTTATGCCTAACAATATAGCTTGGGCCAGGCGCAGTGGCTCATGCCTGTAATCCCAGCACTTTGGGAGGCCGAGGCAGGTGGTCAGGAGATCGAGACCACCCTGGCTAACACGGTGAAACCCTGGCTTTACTAAAAATACAAAAAATTAGCCGGGCATGGTGGCAGGGCCTGTAGTCCCAGCTACTAGGGAGGCTGAGGCAGGAGAATGGCGTGAACCCAGGAGGCAGAGCTTGCAGTGAGCCGAGATTGCGCCACTGCACTCCAGCCTGGGCAACAGAGCAAGACTCCATCTCAAAAAAAAAAAAATAATAATAATACAGCTTGTACAGAGGGTGGGTAGTCAGAAAAGAAGCTTACCAAATGAAAGAGAGAGAAAGAACAATCTAAAACCTCCATGCATGAACAATGAACAAGAGCCCAATGAAGACAGACCAAAAAGAGTATCAGTTTTTGTCCCCTCTGGTTTTGGTGATGTGGGTGTTCTGCAGAAGCTGGAGCCCTTAGTCATGGAGCTAAAGACACACACGTGGCCCAGGAGACAGAGAAGCTGAAGGAGGTTCCTTGGACAGTGTACCAGTGGCAGGCCTGAAAGCTGCCACTGAAACCAACATGTAAGCAACCAGTGTGTTTTACAAAAATGACTGTTGTTTCTTTTCCACCCTTCAATTCTCCCAAGAATCTCCTTTTTGACTCAGCCTAATCGGAAATAAACACGAAAAGGAACTCTAGGAAAGGCAGTTCAGTTTAGCCAAGCTGACATATTGCAAATTTGCCATATTGGGTGAGTATAGATGGAGAACAGATGAAGTCATAGGTCTAAATCCTGTGGCACTCAAAAATTTAGAGGTCAGGAACATGGGGGCTTCTATGAAGTGTCTTTAAAAGCAGAAGGCACAACTCTCTTAGTCCGTTTTTTTGCTGCTATAATAGCAAACCATAGACTGGCTAATTAATTAATAATAGTTTATTTGGCTCATGGTTCTGGAGGCAGGAAAGTTGAGTTTGAGAGGCCACATCTGGTGAGGGTTTTCTTGCTGCCTCATAGCATGGGAGAAGACATCACATGGTGAGGAGGTACACATGTTTGACAGCAAGACAGAGAATAAAGCTGGCTGACCTCATCCTTGCATCAGGAGCCCACTCTCAAGACAATAGCATTAAACCAGCCATAAGCGCAGAGCTCTCAGGACCTAATAACTTCTTAAGGTCCCACCTTTTAATACTGTCATAATGGCAATTAAATTTTGACATGAGTTTAGCAGGGGACATTCAAGCCATAGCTATACCCTTCTTTATTAATTCTTAATTATTGTTGCCCACAAAAAGGATGTGATGGCTGCAGTTGGGACTATGCGATGGAGGCTACCTTTTGAAGATGAATGAAATACAAGATAGAAAATGCTCATATTGGTAATGATGCTCACTCTGGAACACCAGCCTTGGACTTAGCCCAGGACTGTGTTTACAAGAAGGAGAAGTCAAATTTGTCGTATTTAAATCACTGTTGTTTGGGTTTTCTACCACCTGCAACCAACCAAAATTCTAACTGATAGAGTAGATTCAGGAGAAAATGAGAGGTGAACAAATGAAGACTGAGTATAGACAGTATTTTGAAGAAATTAACTGTAAGTTGGAACCAGAAATGAATCTGTCACTGGAGGATAAGTGAGATTAGGGGAGATTTATTTTTATGATGGGAAACTACATTTTTTTCTATGCTGTTTGAGAATTATTCAATAAAGAGGAATCATTTGATTATGTGGGAAAGATATGAAGAAATTGCATAATGAATAATAGAAAAAAATGAAAAATTCTAGAAGAAATATTTAACTAACTTGATTGCTTATTCAGAATGAGGAAATTTGTACTTGAATGATTTTTATCAAATGTCAATGTTAATATCATTATAGTTGAAAAACTATAGGAAACAGTGCCTTCTGGGAATTTAAATGAATTTCCATAAATTTTTATCCTATCATTGGAAATAAATAATATGTCATGTTTTTAATACTGTAAAGCTTACTTCATTGAAATAACTGGCAAGGTAGACTCTTATTTAAAACTTGTATCACTCAGGAAATCTTTAACTTGATTTTCACCCTTATTTGTAAAACATATTATTGTTTCTTGCATTTTAGCCCTGCATAACTCTTACCAATTTTATTGTACAAACACGATGTACTAGTTCGCTTTTCTTACTTAGCCATTAAAATTTCATACAGTAGAGTTTTAATTGAAATTCCATTTTTATAACTTTTCTCAATAGTGATTAGTGATCTACCTTGAGATCATTAAACAACGCATTGAAATTCTCCTGCAATTAATTTTAGGCATAGCTCTGCGCACATACACTAATTTCTCTTTGGAAACATGATAATTTCTTAGTCCTGTATAATACAAAGTAAAATTCTAGGTTGAAAATATTTTTTCTATTTCGATCTCAAGGGAAACATATTGTTTTATTATTTTGTTTTTATTTTTTGACAATCAAGAGGAATGAGGTTAGGGGTTAGAACAGTTTATATTTTGTTCATATTTTTGCATTATTTATTGCTTACTATAAACATGTGATTATACAAAGAGGACATGCAGGAATTATATCATTGTCTCATCGTAGCAGTAACAGTAGAGATGCTTTAAGTATGAGACATGATAGTTAAAAATCAGGACTGATTCAATTTAGAGTTTTCTAAACTATAAAACTTAACTGAGTTTGCTAAATTTTAATCAACACATTTTCATAAAACATATTTGTCTATTTATCACCTTTGTTTCTGATATATTTATGGTCATCTTTTAAACATTCTGAGCCACTTGTTAAGCATATTTCCTGAACAGAATTCTTGCTGTTAACACTTAAAAATTTCACCCTTAACTAGCAAGACCCATTCTTGAAAACTAGCTATTTTCAGAACATAAAGTGTCACATTATCACTTAATAAAGCAAATTCTTAATTTTGTTATAAGAAACAAATTGTGAGCATAAATAGGCTTGTAACTATATTTCCTCGACAACTGAAAACATGTAGTACCAGTCCTGGCCTCCACACGGTGCTAGTGTTATGCACTGGAGCATGAGAAGCCAGAACTACCTAGTAATGCGAAATAACCACTCATATCGCCCATCAAAAATAACCCCAATAGTAAAACAACAGATTCGAACAAAGAGGCGCTGTACCTGAAATCCTTGCTTATGCAAAATCTGGCTCATTTACAACAATCATCTGGTTCGTGTACAAAATGATTTGCCAAATCATTTTTAGAAATTATAGTAAAGCTGAATAAAAGGTGGCAAAAATAATAATTTTAGATTTCTTGTTCCATCTTTGGGATCTCACCAACATCACATTCTTTTTTCCATGTGTTGTCTCTTCCATGGATGGTTATTTGGAATTACGTTAAGGAGAGGAAGTCCTTATGGGGTGGTGGAGGGTGGGGAGAAGGGGCTTCATAGGCCTTCTGCCAGGTTTTCTCCTTGGTCATTGTGATTCCTTTGAACTATAAAATTCACTTTCAAAGCCAAAATATAATTTATTTTGAATATTCCTATTTTCAGTCATATTCTTCACAACTTTAAAGTCAATGTATGTTCCTCTTTAATGTAAAACAGGCATATTCATTGAGTTTATGTCAGTTTTATGTGATATGTAAAATTTTACATCTCTCTGCCAATTGTATGACAGTTGAAAATGCGATAAAATATTACACAATATGTGGTCATTTTGCTCAGTTTCTTGACAGCTGACTAATGGATAATTGCATTGGTTTTATCTAAATCCTTCCTCGTCTTTTGTGATGGAATGTAATTGTTTTCTTCACTTTACGCTGACAATTGAACCTTCATCCTCTATCAAGAGAATCTGAGCAACTAAAGAAGTGCTCCAAATAATGAACAAGAAGAGACTGATGTTTGGTATCTAAGTATCTTAAGCCCTTGTATATTGCCTTGCAAATAATACAAACTGAATAAAGATTTATTGAATAAATCACTCAGTACCAACTGGTTTGGGTATGGCATTAACAAGGGCAGTTGAAAAATAATGGAGATTATAGAGAATATGAAAGAGGACACAAAACTTGGAAAAAAAGAGAAAAATTAGAAATGTATTACATTGAATTATGATTTACATTCCTCCCTCCCTTCCTTTCTTCTTTCTCCTCTTTTTTTCTGCCTCCCTCCATCCCTTATTTTTTTTTTCAAGTACACAACTCAGAAACTGCTTGTCAAACAGTTAGATCACTTATTGCCAGGAAGAAAAAAACACATGGGCAGTCTTAAAGTCTAGAATAAGATTAAAGAAATCAGTGGATAACTTCTTTACTGAAGTTTATGGCATTTATTATTGGTTTCATAGTGAGTCAATTTCTTAAGTGGACAGCGTATAAAATGTTGTCTTTAGTTTAGGTACATTAGTGGTAACATTGTTTGAAAATGTTGGAATCTTTTGGACAAAATAATCTAAACATCAGTAACTATGTGTAAATGATTTATTACCCTTAAACCTTTTCTTGGAAACTTCTTTCTTCTTTTGTGACCATAACTAGAAATATGTGTCTTTCTCTCTGTGCATTTCTTCAGATATTTATATATGTATATATATTTCCAGAAATAAGAATAACCATTATTACCTGACAATTTTTCTTAAAACATTTATTTTCTTAGTTCCCTTAGGAATTTGTTCTTCAATAATTTTCCCGGCCGGGCGCGGTGGCTCAAGCCTGTAATCCCAGCACTTTGGGAGGCCGAGACGGGCGGATCACGAGGTCAGGAGATCGAGACCATCCTGGCTAACACAATGAAACCCCGTCTCCACTAAAAAATACAAAAAAATTAGCCGGGCGTGGTGGCGGCGCCTGTAGTCCCAGCTACTCGGGAGGCTGAGGCAGGAGAATGGCGGGAACCCGGGAGGCGGAGCTTGCAGGGAGCCGAGATCGCGCCACTGCAATCCAGCCTGGGCGACAGAGCGAGACTCCGCCTCAAAAAAAATAAAATAAAATAAAATAATAATAATAATTTTCCCTACGTTATTTAGCCATCCTGTTATTCGTGTTTGCCAAGCCTGAAAGACTAGCCAAAACCCAAAAGCCTACAGGGGTCGGTATTCAATTAACTAACGAAATCACTAATATGTGTGCAGCTGGTCACTCTGGAAATCACAGAGAATGTGTTCTGCCATCTGACACAACCTGGAATATAGGACTTTATTTGCTGAGTTCAATCACAGACACTGATTGTTGAAGCACCAACTGCTTTGAAAGGTTTTTATTTTAAAACTCTATATAGTTCATGATTAGCATTTATTAAGGATAAGTTCCTACTAGTATAGTATTTGGAGAACTAATATGAAGTCTTTCTTAAATCATATTCTCTAAAAAAAAAAAATTGGAATGGTTGGAACATGGACCCTGGTGTCTGGATTTAAAATGGCGATTATGCTGCTTACTGGTGTTTCTCTTCAGGCAAGTTATTAACTAAGCAGTTAACCAACTAACTAAGTTACCGACATCTGTGTCCTACATTCTGTTTTGTGTAAATGACTATAAAAATGGTACCTATCGCATCAAGTGATTTTCTGGGTTTAACTGGATTTTATACGAATATGCCTTGCATGCTGCCTAGCATATAGAGAATAAAAAGTTAACAGTAATCATTTTTATTCCTTTTAAAGTGGAATCAGTTTGGAATATAGTGCTAGATGTTGAGAGTAATAATAACATAATATAACCAATTCACTGCTGGTGCCACCAATAACTCACAAATATGTATAACAAAAGACATAGAAACTCATCTATTATAACATATTATAGAAGTTTTTTTAGAATGTTAGATTTTTTCTTTTTTAAGTAGAATGTTAGATTTTTTAAAGCAACTGATTGGAGTTCTGTCTCTTTAAGGAATTATCTATAATCTATAAGGAAGAGTATAGGTAAACCTCCCAGGGCCTGTATATTATAGAATTTTCAGAATTAATCTTTTCATTTTGCCATAAAAAGGCAGGAAAATCATGACTGCTCTTTGATTAAAGTTCATTAAAGCTGATACACGGCTCCAAATGCTGCTTCTGCTTTTCTTTATTATTAAAGAACTAAAAGAAAATGAGAATAAACCTAGTATAAGTCAGAAACAAAGAATTTTAAAATTTTATGAGAGCAATTTCATTAAAATTTTATGAGTCTTTTTTGCTTTTTAGAATAGCTGGTCAAAATGGAAAAATACAAGGCCAACTTATTGGATTGTCAGCCATCCAAATGATAACATCAAAATAACATTAGCCAAACCTGTTTCAGGCAGGTGAATGATTGGATCTTATATGGTACTAATTGATGGAATGCCATTCTCTGGGACTACCCTTAGGAGCACACAAATCAGGAGTAATGTAGTTATCTGTCCTTATCTGCCTGAATCACTGAATGTGTGAAACAGTCAATCTAGACTCTAGATCCTTTACAAATTCTGTGATATAAGGCATATGAATAGAATGACCGATACAAGCATCAGCAGTCCTGACCTGTAAAACCCAGAAGCAGCAATGGTGGCAGCAGCAGCAACAGCAGGTCTTATTGGTGGGACATTTGAGGTGCTCCAGACTGGAGGTCATTGGGATAGCAGGGCTAGCAGGAATAGCAGAGGGATTAGTGAAGCTGAAATGCCGTAACTACCACAGAGAAGTTATGTTATCTAAGTATCTTAAGCCCTTATAGATTTATAAAATTTATGTATTTCTGTCTTTAGTTATAAAAAGGATAATTATCATTGCCATTTTGATACTTTGATTTTACTGTTTTTAATCATAATGTTCTTCAGATGTAGTACTATGTGATGTTGTCCACCTATAAATAATATATATGTCATCATTTTTGTGTAAATGTTCAACTGCAAAAGCTAAAGGCATATTCCACCCCATTCTACAAGTGGCACAGGGAATTACTTTACCTCTTACTTGGCTCTCAAGTATCCACATCTCTCCCTGTCTGTATGCTGCTGCTGAAGTAAGTTTTAGTGGCACATAGAATGGAATACACCGTAATACACTGTCAGCAACTTGTTAATGCTGTAAGTTTGTCCAAAAGCACGTTCCCTAAAGCACAGTAGGTACAGTGTGTGCATTTAGTCAGGAGAGGCTACGCTCTGCTGTGGTAACAAATAAACTAAGCAGCTTAACATAACATGTTTCCTCCCATTCATACAAAGTCTCTTGTGGGTCTGAATAACTTTCTAGAGTAGCTGTCTCCAGTGGTGATTTAGTAATCTAAGATGATTCAATTTCATCATGCCACCATTTCAATGTAAGTTATCCTCTTTTGCTACAGAAAGGGCTTCAGAAAGACCAAATGATTTCTTAGGAGTATTTCACAGCCTCAGCCCAGATGTGATACATATCACTTCCGCTCATATTTCTTTGGCTAGAATTAGTCAAGTGAATTCACATGACTGCCAAGGAGCTGGAAAGTATAGTTTCCCATATGCCCAGGAATGAATATTGATGATACGATATTGAAGGAATATTGATGAGTACTGTCTCCCACAGTATGCAAGATAATTTTAAGTCGCGCAGAAATAAACTTTTACTACTGTTTGGTTTTTGCATATATTTGAAAAATACAAGTAGGACATCAAGTCTATGAGGTAATGGTTTCATTTTATATTAAATTAAGTTTAATTGCAAATACTACATATTATATCAAAAATGGTGAATGTGGTAAACAGATGTCTAAAGTGTTGGTAACACTGCCCTAAAGGAACGTCTGTCAAACACAAATTTTAGCATGTGAAATTTCAGGCAAACTGGGAACATGAGGTGGGGCATAGCAGGCTGTTCTTTAACAAGGACCTGAGGTTGATTCAGGAGCAGATGGTATGGGATTGCCTCCTGGGAAGGCTTGTTCTAGAAGCTAGTTGACTTTCTGCTGTTGAAATTGGAGAACCAGTGATGGAACCCATCATGGGGGAGACTGGAACTCCTGATGAACACCCAATTTTCTTTTCTTTCTTTTCTCCTTCTTCTACCAGACTGAGATTGCTCTTCATACAATGATGTAAGACTAGCAAGAATGAGGGATTTTGGAATAAAACCCTTGATCTGGCAAGCAGTACCTTCCTAATTGGCATTTATTTTCTCACCTGGTTCTCCTTGTCTGATATTGTTCAAACTGCTAGCCTGGATCCTCTCAAATCAAATACAGTAACATCACCCAATATTATTGGTAACTCCAAAGTTTTTCAGTCCACTAAAGCTCTTCCCTCACTGTTGGTGGTAAGTCAGTTGTTGTTGTTGTTGTTAATTTTCTATTTCCTTGTTTCCCAAGAGTATCTAGAAAAGGGTCCCAAGGGTTCAGATTTTGATGTTGTCATTTGTCTATAGTATTATTGATTTGTATGTAATTATTAAAAGCAGCCTCTTTTATTCTCAAAAAAAAGTCTTGTTTAGATGATAAATTATTTGATGATTCTGCTTCTGAGGATTATTCTTGTTTTATTTTATGATGTAGGTGACTAATTTTGTCCCAAAGACTCTTTATTCCACTGCTAATGCCACATGGGGGAATCTGAGGCTATAGATAGTTCTGAATGTTTAGTTTTCCTAACAGTCATTTTTTGGCATCATCTATATATTTTCTATAGGATAAAGATAAAAGTAAAAAGACATAAAGAGGAGTTAAAAGAAATAAGTAAGGACATTGGCAACTGGTAGATAAGCCAAAGCACATTTTGAGGAATCTAAAGAACCCATTATTCTGGCATTTACTTCTAACTTGCTCCAACTTAATCTGAAGGATGACACATAAAACTGAAGACAAATCTTGGCATTCATAACATTTATTCTCTTGTCAACATTTTAGAGGTGCATATTTTGTGTACTAATGAAATGATTGTAATGTCTCGCATTGTCTCAATTCTATAGTAGAGTTAGGACAGGCACTGTGCAATCTTAAGTAGAATTTCAGTTATGTGAGAGTAGCCATGAATTTGCAATAAAAGGTATAGGCACCACATATACTTTTCCTATAATCCCACTGTTAGATAACATGTATAATAGCTGCTATTTATTTTGTCATTTGCTTCCATCCTAGAAGAAAGCAAAAGAGAATTTTGAAGGTACAATGTATCACATTTAGAGCAACCTTTAGGTCTATAGCTCATCAGACTGGCTTTTAAAATATGCAAGCACTCCAGGTTAAAAGTCTCTAAATACTTCATGTTGTTTTACTGTTAAATAATGTTTAGAGTTTGCTATCTTTTGTAGACCTTGGAAATCTAATTATTTATAATATCCAGTGACATTTACATTTTGCTAAATATACTCTGCTTGTACAAGAACATCTCATGATGAGAAAAATGGGTAGAGAATGCCTGGCTGTACATTTGTTTCTATATAATGCAAAAATATCAAGGTGATTTATGTTATCTTTTTGTTGCAGTTTCATGATTTTAAAACATAATTCTCAAAAAGTGTTCCTAACTATTAGCATTTAAAATACAGAATAAGAAGAAGTTATCATAGTTGAGATCAGGGTTTACCATTTAACTCTCCACTGTCAAATCAAACATCTATTCAAGTTTATTGGTATCTTAACATAATACCATTCATTTCCATGCCAACAGCTCCAGAGTGTTTGGCTTCGTTTTTGAGATTGATTGAAGGTAGATTGTAAAGTTGACCTATTGTGTTAAGCTTATTTACACAAACACAGTGTCTTGAAAAATCAACTCTGGAAATGCATAGAAGTTGAATCCTAAGGTATTTCACATTCTAAGTTTTCTAATACCTGCTTTAGAGAAATCCCTTGGGTGGTGAACCTCGACTTTACCAGTTACCTTACCTGGGGGAAATTACTTCAACATTCTTAAATTTGAAGTAAAATTTAGGAATTGCTTTAGGAAAAAGGATTTGCTTTTAATTTCATTTGACGAATTTGCTTACATAAATAATTTATTATTTCTAACAAATTTATGAGACAATCACAGATGAATTTTTTTTTTTTCAGGCTCTTGGAACACATTTTTCTTCAAAGACTTTAAAAATAGCATCCCTAAGATATAAGCAATACAAAAAGACTGAATTTTGAAAATACCTATATGGCAACAGTGAAAAACAGAATTTGGATCCTGGATGGTTACAAACAGATTATTTTAAAAAGAAGTTGGATTTATTCAACTTAGGTCAATTTATCTTGGTAAGAATTTAAAAGCGCTTTCTGATGCCACATCCTTGTCTGTCACCTATTCTTAAATAATCAGCCTGTTATGTGTCATCACCCCTCCCGAACTCCCCATTTCCCCCATCAAAATGTGGAGTTCTCTCCAGCTGCTGAGTAACGTGGGGCTGGTTATGACTGGGAGGGAGGATGGGAGCGGGGCACGTGGACCAGAAATACTTCCTAGAAACAGCAAGTACGCTGCTCAACCCTGCCTGAACTTTCCTGTAAACAGCCACTGACAGACTGCATCCCTGCTGGGTGGATCCTGCGACTCCTAGAGGGAATGGCACTTCTTGTTTTTAATTAGAAAGGTGAAAGGTGAATTAAAACTAGCAGTTTGGCAAGTCAGTGCAAGAGGCTGACTTCTGAGAGGCTTCCAGGAGCCCGAAGAGAGGACCTCCACGGGAGAAGGGAGTGCGTGTGCGTGTGCGTGTGCTCGGGTTTTTTTTGTTTTTTTTTTTTTTTTTTTCTGAATGAACAGCTTTGCCTAAGTGACTGAGAAATACAGCTTCTTCCTGAATCTACCGGCGTAGTTGCTGAAGAGAGCTCTAGACAGGACATGGCTCTGAAGACTCACTCTTTGGAATGTCCTCTTGCTCCCGGCTTATAAACAACTGTCCTGAGGAAAGAAAGGTTTTACATAGCCAAATACAGCCTGACAAATGGCACTTCGGAACTGTGCTTTCTGATGACAACGCGTTCGATTTCTGACAAAGCCTCTCGCACGCTGCCCCTGGAGGGAAGTCCTAAGTAAAACTCAGACCCTCCTTAAAGTGAGGAGCGAGGGCTTGGACGGTGAACACGGCAGCATGGCATCCGCCGGGTACATTATCACCTTGCTCCTGTGGGGTTACTTACTGGAGCTTTGGACAGGAGGTCATACAGCTGATACTACCCACCCCCGGTTACGCCTGTCACATAAAGGTAGGTTACCTTTCCAGATCCTTTTGTTTAAAAGAAAAAGAAAAAGAAAAAGAAAGTCGTTTAACATAGGCTTATGGTCTTCAAAGACCTTTAAAATGCACCTGAAAAATTTATTGCAAAACTGACCTAAAATTCTAAGTACCTCTGACTAATATGTCATACTCACCTCATCTGAAAACAGTGCAAAATCACATGTCAACTTAGAGATGTTATTTTTGTCTGTAAATACTGGGTTTTATTAATGAGGAGTTCACTCACTGGCAGAGGGAACACAGGAAGGGAGGAAGCAGGTTGTAAATAGCCTTGAGAGGCTGAATCCACCAAGTTAACAGTAGGTATTTAAATATCAGTTTATGCATGTGAGAAACAAGGATGCTGGGGAAGGGCTATAGAAATAGGGGTGCAATTTGTTCTTTTTGTTTTTGTTTTGTTTTGTTTTGTTTGCATAATGGAGGTAAGAGGAGGAGGAAAGAAAATTCCTGAGGAGAAAAATGATGCCCTATCCATAATAACTGTCATCATCATGTAATTAAAATGATTAACAACTAATATAAATTAGTTTTCCAGTGCAATTGATTATTAGAATTTTTTCATGTGTGGCAAAGCAAAATAGTTTATGACAATGCTTGTAAAATGGCTAATATTGATTAAAGTATTAGTATTCACTAGCATTTGTAGTGTTAATTTGTATTGCCTTAATGAAGATCTGTCTAACAGCGAATGTTTAAATATTTCATTCTACAGTTGTCTTGTAAAGCAACATTAAATTCATAAATAAATGATTAAAAGATAGATTTTGCATCAGGACCAATACAAGCCAGTCATGAATATGTTTGATAACTCCTCCTGTAAACAAACAATCAATAAACAAAACCATGCTCAGAGAAAGTGACTTTGCTGACTTAAAATAAGTTCAGAATAAATTGTCAGCAAATAAGTATTTATTAGCACCAGCCATTGAGACATTGAGACAGAAAGCAGATGTAATACTCAGGATTACATAAGAATCATTTTTCAATTGTGTAAGCTTTTAAATTGACCCCCACTGTAGAAGGAACAGAAGCTTGCATTTTCTAAGTATAGGTAGAATATTTGTCAGGAGAAACAAAAAGGGAGTCCTCGATTTTATGTGACATGTTTGGTCTTTTTGTCTTTTTACTGGACAATCTTCACTAAATGTTATAGAAATTTTTCATTTTTAGAGTAGTTAAAACTATGGATATTTTCTTAGTTTAAATACATTTCCTATAATACTATCTAGTAGATAATACAAATTTAAGAAACACATTGATACTAAATTGGCAAAGTGTTTAAAATATAGTGCCCAGAATTAACACTAATCTTTTAACTTGGGAAGATGTAGCATGGTATGTATCAAAATGCCTATTCCAAAGAAGTTTATCATCAAAGATGTCAAGATGTACAAATTTGATGTGATGGAATATGGACAAATAAAGATGCAAAAAAATATACATTGATTGTTTTTCTTATGTAGATGAATGGACAAGCTACCGGTTTTTGCAAGCTACAATTCTGTTACATCTAGTATTAATCTTTTATACCTTGTTATTGGGGTACTTGTGTTTTCATGGTTCAATATCAGTGTGTTTTCCAATAGGTCACATTTTAATATTTCATAAGAGAGTTAATAATTTGATCAAAGAATACCAAAGTTCTCCGATACAAGTAAATGTTATGCATAATACTGCTATTGAGTTTGTCTTTATTATGTCACTTTTAATCAAAGAAATAATTGTAACTGATGTTATGAGTGGTGTCATATGGTGTGAGAGTAAAACTGCTAGTATCTATATGTACACTAGACTGAAAACTCCCACAGGATTTCCTTTACCTTTGAATTTAGTGGAACCAGCTGAAAATGCACAATATGATGTTTTTATACAAAGGCAGAATAGAGAGAGTTACCTGAAAATGGAATGCTCCTACTTGTGCAATTTTGTTAGTGAAGTCAGCTAAGAGATCACACTGGAGATGCTATCTGAAGCAGCCAATGCCTACTGCACCTCAGGGGCCTTAGTGAAAAGAAGAGCATATACACTGTCAGAGCAGGGTATTCAGTCCCACCAATATAATAGGAACAGCCCATTTATCTCTCTACATTCTGGAATTCAGTGAATATTTTAGAGGTCTTCAAAAACTAGGAATAAGATATTGCAGATTATTCTTTTGTGGTCTTGAATAATGTCAGTAATGGCAAATGTTCAGTAGTGAGTGAATTAAGATAATTAATATATAAATGAGTTTATAATCTTTCAATATAAGAGGCACTAGGTATATGTAATATAACACCTCTGCACTGCTGCCTGACCACTAGCAGGGAAATCCAGGAGGTTCCCTGGAGGTAGCCTACTAGAATAATTCAGAAATTATTTTCACAGTTCATGATCTAAGCTGTATGGGAGAAAGGCAGGCATTTTTCTCATATTCTTCACTTTTAAGATGGCATTTGAAAACACAAACCTATTGTTTCTTCTCAAGGAGGAGGAGAAAGTTTATCATATACAGAGTTTGAGTTAAATTATATAAAAATATGTTCAGAAAAAAAAAAAAGGTCCAGAGATTTGCCCTTTTCCTCTCCCCTTCATTCTCCATTACTATTTCTTAACTACACATGTTCTTAACTAGAGCTGAAAAGGAAGGGATCATTAGGATTAAAGAGGAGAAAAGACAGAGAGAGAGAGAGAGAGAGAGAGAGGCAGAGAGAGAGAGAAGGAGACAAGGTATAAGGGTAATATGAGGTGTGGAATATTTTCTGGTTGATTTCCTACTGCCTTGTACCCCAATGGGATAATATTGAATCCCTTCCTCTTCTAACTGAATATCTCACTCCACACTAATATTAAGAAAATATACTGGCTTAGGGCAAGTCTGGTAGATAAAATGATGAGATAATTACTCTTGTTGAGGCAATACATAAATCTTTTAATGTATTTTCTAGTTACAAGGTAAATTACATTAATAAGTAAAAATGTAGCAAAGATTAAGATGGCAAGATGCTGTCCTGCTTTGTAAAAATTTTCAGTCAAGATTCGAGTTGAATTTGGCTATATCAGGCAAATATTTAAAAGTTCATGAATAGTTATGCATTATAGCTAACTTTATCCCAGCTCAATAGGGTAACATTGGTGAGATTAATGCAAAATTTTAATATTCTCCCCCAAGGGTTTCCTTGAAAAATACTGTGGTCCTCAGGACAGAAACCAAGGAAAGAGAGAATGAAGGGAGAAGAGTCCTGGTGGATTCATCTACTTCCCTTTGTTGATATCTGTTCTCTCCTTATCTTTCACCATCCTGCACTAATGAGGTTACAGGGAAGGCAAAAATAAGCTTCTTGATAATGGAGCTCAGAGAAGAAAAAACAAATAAGCCAAGACCTATGTTGAGAAAGAAATACCAATGTACATGGAAAGCCCCAGAAATTCAATCATGGGAGCTTGGCAGACAGGCTAGGTGTTTGAAGTCTCAATAAGGATGAATGCTATTGCAGAAATCAAGGAGAATGGCTGCTTAAGCATAATATGTTCTCCTAGAATAGTTGGTGAAGAGACAGTTAAATAAAGGCATGGATATGGCAGAAGAACATTCCTAAAATATGTTAACACTACACATGTAGATTTAAACATGGAATATATACTTATGCAGATAGAACTTGCAATAGAGTGTTAATTAGTGTATCTGTATTGGGTATTATAACCAATTAAATACAGATTTATCATAGTTCAGAGAGCTCAGGATTTGAAATCAGAGGCCTCTACTCCAGCTCTAGTACTTCCCACTTAAAATAATGATAATTAATTGTCTACATCTCAGTTTCCTCTATTTGAAAATAGGGGTAGTACTGGTATTTTGCCTGTATATTTTACTGGGTTTTTGAGATAATCAAGTGGAACAACAATATCTGTGAATGTACCTTATCACCTAAAAACTATTTATATTATTAATGTTTTTGCAGACTGATACAAAGTGAGAGTATTGGAAGGAAACAGGTCCTAAAGAGAAAAACCTTGAAAATGGTATGAGTTTATATTTCAACAAGTGCTAGGATAATGCTAATATAGAAGACAGAATAAACTTGCTCTTAAATAGCATAAAACATATGATTTATCTTGATAGATTGCACTCACTCCAAATCTCATCTTCCATATCTTTGACCTCTAGTTATAATAACTCAGAAGATGATTACATTGTCTGTGCATTTTCCAAGTTTCATGGCCTATATTTTTTTTTTGCTGTAGTGTACATATATCCATTTGTTACATGTATTCACTCTACAACACACGTTTTAGAATTCATTCCATTTACAAGAAAATAATTGACAGAGAATTCTAAAAGAGCACAATGTTAAATAAACATTCTGAATGAACATTCTGGAGGCCGTGGTATTTATTTTATACCCAAGGCAAATAAAAAATGAGGTAGTGACTGAGCCAGTTTTTCCTGACCCAGCTCATAGCTTTGGTTCCTCTTCCAATAGCTTGGTATTATCAATAGTGACATTAGTCACACATCTCTGGGTGCTAGTAAATAAAAACTGGTCTTATGATTCATAAGCAGAGTGATTAAATAGGACCCAGGAGGAAACACTAGCCTATGTGCCCAGAGCTTCAGGGGGAGACAGTGAGAATTAAGTGGTGGATTTATTAAGAAATAGCTTATATTATAAAAAATACCACTGGATAAATTGTGAGGAATTACAATATGTTTCGTTGAGTCTGGTTTATACAAAATATGCTTTCTGTGGAGAGAGTCTTCCTAAGAATTTTAGATAGTGCTATTATTTGTGTTTTTATATTTGCTACAGACAAATATTGTCCATGTATCACATTGAAAGTCCCCGAATGGTTCTATGAATTATTAAATTCTTATCTGGATGTTGCACTTTACAGTGGGAAAACAGTTATCTTTTAGTATAGAAATAGGGTGAGGGAAGGTCTGGGTTAGAAAAAAATAGTAACTGGAATTTATATATGAACTGGGCCAGTTTTGGAGTGGAAAATGTATGTGTATCAAACCATTTTTTTTTCTGCTTTGCAAGGAAAGTATTCTATACATAATATATAACCAATGCCTGTTCTTTATTAATAAATATATTCAACAGCTGTGATGTCATAATGAAATATTCTTTACAAAAATTATGTTGCCATATTGTTGTTTTGCTATCCAGGTCAGGTTTGTTATCTAGTCAGAGCTGAGAGTATTACATAGAGAGGGC
Organism: Macaca nemestrina; assembly: GCF_043159975.1. NCBI lineage: Eukaryota > Metazoa > Chordata > Mammalia > Primates > Cercopithecidae > Macaca > Macaca nemestrina. Next base: position 63,130,523 of record NC_092128.1, on the reverse strand, counting down.
CTCTGTTTCTTTCTGGGATGAGATCACTTGGTGGCCTCAGTTCTATGACCACATAATAAAGCACCAAACCATGAAATTGGTTGTTACTGGTGAAAAGTATTGCTAACAGTCTGCTCAATCAGTTTTATTTCATCAAAGACATTTAAAGGAATCATCATTGGGACTTCTTAGTGGGAGTGTGTGCAAAAATGTATTTCTTTATCTTTGTATATAAAACTCTTCTGTGGTTTAATAGAGGAATTTAGTCTGCAGGAATCCAGAAATATCACTTTGCATGCATGCATGCCCCTTCATACGTAGCCATCCCAGTGTAAAAAGTCTTATAATTTCAGTCTCTGAGAATTAAAAACAAAACTAAACTAAAATTATACCATTTATAACGTTTTCCAAAGGGTGTAGAAGAATAGATTTAGATTATTTTCTTGGTTTTAATAGACAGGGCCATAAGTTAGTAGTTTCTAGTGTAACATATGACACTTTGTAATACTCTATACATTATACAAACGATGATGGTTATTTTGATAATTTTGTTTTCACAGTGAAGCCTTACATAACATTGGAGGTATAAGAGTAAACATCATTGTTATTATTAATTCCTTAGTCTGAAGTGAGCATTATTCTTTGCACTCATGATAGGAATGATAGTGACAAGACTGGATATTTTATAGTCTGGATATTCTGGACTAGGAATAAAAAGGACATGTCCATATCACATTTACTCCAAGTGTTGCAGTCTCTGATATTAAGAGAACGTTTTTGGTCATAAACAGTGATGATTTCAAGACAAGACATCTCTGCGGAACTGATAACTTCCCTTCACATGGCCCCTATGGTGGCCAAGACAACTGATTACTCGAGAAGTTTTCAGCCCTGGTTCTAATGCCTATTTCAGGATATTCTAACCATAGGGGTCCTTTGCCTTGGTAACCTTACCTCCACAACTGGTATGAAAAAATAAAAGAGAAATCTGTTGTCATGCCTGATTTCTGGGACTTAGAAATGTGTCTCATTTCCATCCTTGGTACCTAAACTGTCAGCCGTCACTGTGCTCTGCTCAAGGATTTAGCTTGTAGCCTTGGCATAGGAAACACAGTAGCTAGAAAACACTCTTATATTCGAATTGCAGTGGCCTAAAAACCCTAGACTTTGGATGAGGCACATCTAATTTGAATCTGGCCTCTGACTGCATGGCATGAACAAGTTACGTAGGTTTTCTGAATATGCGTTTTCTCATCTTTAAAGTGGTAAAACATAATCTGCAAAAATGTGAAAGGATTACATGAGATAGTGCAGATTAATGTGCAGAATACTTAACCCTTAGGAAGCTTTTTATAAATTACTCAATAAATCAGATGAGATTCAGAGATAATTAATCTATGCTGTTCTCTTTTTTATTCTAAAAGCAATCATGAGCAAATTGTTAAATTACAATTTAGGATGAAGAGAGATCCTTAATCATCAGATTTTTACTTAAAAGCAAAGATTTTCTTTAATGAAAACCAGCTCTTACTAGAGTAGATAACTAGAAGGAACAAAGAATATAGATGTCGCTCATGTTTGTAAGTTGTTGTAAGAATTATTTTGTTTATACTTTAAGGAAAGTTGGAATTTTATCTGATGGCACCTTGGAGACAACAGACCAAATCCACAAAATAAACAGTACTAACAAAGGTAATTGTAGGCCCAGCTTTGTGAAGCACAATAGAACTAATATTACTAAGGCCAGACCACACTGCCTAAAGTTAAACTAAACAGTGTCCTATAGGCAGCTATCAGCTCAGCATGTGTTGTTTACTAGGAAAGTGAAAGAAAGTCTCCCACTTTGCCTTCCCTTAGATGAACAGGTAAGATATCTGGTGCCATGCACAATTCCTGACACTTCATAGGCATTCAACAAGTGCTCATCAAGTGAGTATCTGAATAAAACAAAATGATTTAGAACTGTGTTTTTCAAAGGAAAAGGTGATGGGGTGGGATGAGCAGGAATACCATGAAACTGAGGAATCCTGGACAACTATTTATGGCCCCTTTAGCATAATATATGTTAGAGAAAAGGCTGGGGCTTTCTATCTATTCACCTTCTTTCTCATCAGTGCTGCATTTAGTGAAACAGCTGGGACCTCCAGGCACCCTCCTGATACATCAGTTGAATTCTTTCATCTACATTCTCTCCTCCACCTTTTTCTCTACTTCCTCTTCTTTTTCTTCCTTCCCTTTCTTTTCCTTTTCTTCCTCTCCTCCTCCTTCTTCTATATATCTTGTGATGTCCTTGTCATTTCTGGGTTATCACTATACCCCCTCCTCCCTTTCTCTTTTCACTTAATTCTGTGACTACCCTTTTGTGTGACTGGCAGCACTCCTTCTTTCTTTTTCTCTTCTACTTCTCTTCCAGATAAATATTTTTGATTTCTTCGTCACCTTAAGCCAAAAGGGGAAAGAAAACATACTTTTGGTGAAAGATATGTATTCATTGGCCTTCTGTGTACCTTCAATATTTGTTTCTTTTTTATTGTTTAACACAATAAATACAAAACATGACCTTTGAATTATTTAGAAAAACTTTAAACTTACTAGGTATTGAAAATTGGTTTAAATCCATGATGTAGGAAATAATGAAATACTAAATAAATAGCTTACTAGCCACCTGGATAATGTACCCTCTTTCTCCAACCTGTTTTTCTGCTGGGAAGCTGATGCTCACAGGCATCATAGGATTGTGGCAATTGGAGAGGAGAAGAATTAGGGCACGGCACAGGAGAGAGCAGAGCCTGCCAGCCAAGTATTCTGTAGCTAAACTCGGGTTAAATGTCAGTTAAAATATTACTGATGTAAACCTATTTCTATGCACTTTTGGTTTGTTTTCCCTGAGTTTTGAGCTTTAATTTAGGGAACCAGAATAAAAAGGGGGTTTTATTTACAGGATAGAGTGGTGGAACAGAATCCCTAAGAATAAGTCTCAGGGGTGATTTTAGGTAGCCAGATCAACTTCAGAACCGGAAAAGAACAGCAGCAAAGAAAATGAGAATAAAAGAGGGTGAAAATAGAGGTCAGCTGAGGACACTGACTCTTTCCCTCCTGATTTGTTCTTTCCCAGGAAATGATGGGAATGGAGAGGGGCTTTAAGATACCGTGTGGAAGTAAAGTCAAATAGGAGATGTGCTCCCAGCATTGTGTATAGCTGTTTACTCCTCCTGATTGCTTTTTTTCTAACACTGAGTCAAAAAGTTTATTATGAACCTCAGGTCCCTTCCAATTATAGAAATGTAGGGCTCCTTTCTTCTCCTTACCAGGCTTCAAAAGGGTTTCTCCAAAACACTTTTGAAACTGGTATTAGGAGATAGTATGTTGTAGTGGAAAGGGTATGGACTTCCAGTTTTTGAATCTACAGTATATTTTATTTGATGCTGTCTTATTCTCGCTGAATCATTGAACTGAGGCTTCCTTTCCTCATCATTATAAAGGGAAAAATGAACAGTCTTCGTATCTTGTATGATTTTGTTAGAAAAAAATTTAAATGTATCACAAAGATAAATGACACGGTGTTGTAGTATCTTATAATACTTTCTAATTTATGTAATTGTTTTTAAATATATTTAAAGGTCCTTCAGGGCAAGGAGTAATTTTTTGTACACCCTTGGGGATGGAATAAATTCACTTCAAATCATTCCTAAAGGCTATAATTACAGTCTGGGTTTTTGTGTCTATTGAATTGAAATATACATATATTTAGTTGACTTCCATATTATGGTCAAAATAACACAACTATAAAGGCCAACTTTATTTTTTTATAAGGTTCAGAACTACTGCTAAATAATTCACCTGCAGGATGGCTTGATTGAATTTCATTGCACAGGAGATGATGCTACTATTATGGAAACTGGAGTTAAACGAATGCTACACAGAGTGTGGTCCATGGACTGCAAAATCAGCATTCCCTGGGAGCTGCTGAATCAGATCTACTGAGTCAATAATTCTGAGACTCAGGAATCTCTGTTTTAACAATTCCTATGGGTGATTCTTAGTGAAGACTCAACTATGAGAAACCCTGGGCTGTGTGTGTGGAAGGATGCTACAAAGGAACCCCAAGTTCATATTTACCGTTTTCATTCATTCCTCCTTTAACTTCATCTCCTAGGTTAAGGGTGTTGTCAAATGTCCAAATGACAGCCTTGGTCTTGATAAATATACTTAGATTCATAGATATCTAACTATATCACCATTATCTGCTTATTTTTGTATTAAATATAAAGTGTACCTATACATTGATGATAATTTAGCATATAATTTAAATATTTTAAAAGATTATTGATGGTGTAAATTGTAGCATGTTGTAGCTATGATTGAGTTCTGATGAGAAAACATCTAATATTTGTCGATTGTGGAAAAGCATTTTGAAAAATTCTTTTATGCCTCAAAGAGAAGTTTTCTGGGACAAATGAAATTAGATGTCGCTTACCACTTCATCCCTTTGTTATACATCTTGATCATTGCCTGTATTAATCTGCTCTCACGTTGCTATAAAGAACTGCCCAATACTGTGATAAAATTAAGACATTCCATTAATTCCGTTATGAATGACCTCACTGCTCACCATGCACGATAAAGCTGTGTTGTTTTCACACAATATACATAATTAAAACATATAATTCATTTCAGAGTGCACAGAACACTATGTTATTATAGAGAAAGCCTTTTTAAAGTTTTTTTCCCTTAAATTCTTTTGGGGTAGAATCAATGGATATAGCTTTGGGACATAGTGGATAGCTATATATAATAAGGAATTAACACAGTTTATTGCTTTAAATATTTTAATTTTAATCACATTAATAATAAGTAAAGTGACCACATGCGTTTGTTAACTATCATAATCTTTTCGAGGGACAGAATACAACAATTTCCTCCTTGATGTCTTGGACACCAGCCGAGAAACCACTGTCCTACCGCCTTGTAAAGAACTCCTCTTTCTAAAATATATGTTAAATTAGCAGAATATTTTGAATGGGGAAAAAAAAAAAAGAACTGCCAGAGACTGGATAATTTATAAAGGAAAGAAGTTTAATTGACTCACAGTTCCACAGGGCTGGGGAGGCCTCAGGAAACTTACAATCATGGCAGAAGGGGAAGCAAACACATCCTTCCTCATATGGCAGCAGCAGAAGTGCAGAGCAAAAGTCGAAAAGCCCCTTATAAAACCATCAGATCTCCCGAGAACTCACGCACTGTCAGAAGATGAGCTTGGAGGAAACTGTCTCCATGATTCAATCACCTCCACCTGGTCCCACCCTTGACACACGGGGATTATTACAATTCAAGGTGAAATTTGGGTGGGGACACAGAGCCAAACCATATCATTGCCTTCAGAGAATTAAAAGAGCCTATAATTTTAAAGTATAATTGGTTTGTTATTCATTCATTTATTCCATAATTATTTGTTCGGCTTCTTCAATGCTTTAGGTATGGAGCATTATGCTAGGATTTTAAGAATAAAAAATCCAGTTTTACAAATATAATGTGGTATACTGTTTGGAATCCTGGGATAGTAAAGGATTATTAGATGAAAACTAAGTAAATCTGAATAAAGTATGAATTTTAATTAATAATACTGTATCAATATTGGTTTATTAACTGTGATAAATGTACCATATAAATGTATAGTGTAAACAAGGGGAGCTAGGTATAGGTATAGGGGAACTCTCTGTACTCACCAAAAATGTTCTGTAAATCTAGAACTATTTTAAGAAGTTTAACACACACACATACACACACACACACACACACACACACACACACACACACACAGCTTTTAGTCAAACCCAATTCTCAAGAAACTTAAGATCCAGTTGTAAAAGGAGACTAGTCGTAATAAAGTAGGGTGCTTTTTTTTATATCCCAAGGGATGCTATAAAAGCATGAAATTGGGGCTGAAAAGAGAACCAAAGCTCAGTATTGAAGATGATTAAGAGGAGCTTGGGTAAGATGTTATGAACAAATTAGCTATGTCATACTCTGCCTTGCACCATCCTGCCATGTGCCCACAATCTTCCCATGGCATATAATGCATTGTATTCTCCCAGAAATTAACTTAATTCCACTGTGTTCGTGACTCTACCACACACACTACTATCACACGTTCTTTGTCCTTGCTAAATTTAATTTCCCCCGTTTCTAGATGACTTTGAGGAATTTTCAGATTTTTTGTATGAGTAATATATGATTACTACAAATTCACAGTTAGAGTTTGAAAATACTGAGGACAATTATATTGCATTTTATTGCTTGCATTCTTAGAATCTAATAAACTTTAGGTACTGAATATATTTTATGTATTGCATTTAATATACAGAATTTAATTGCTATATCTATTCACACTAGTGTTACCAATCTTAATTCTTTTGCTGGATGCCACATACAAATACATTCCTAACAGAGATAGCAGAAAATGAAATGATGGAGTTGGGAGAGCATTGAGAATACAGGAGATATGATGAGAATAATTCTCTTCTGCCCCTTTTGCAACACATTAGGCACTAGTTTGGCTTCAACTCTTCTATTACAAAGGTTCCAAAGAGAAATCCAGGACTGCTTAGAAATTATTCAGAAAATATCTGTAAATTATTAAAAGATATAGTTTGAGGCAGTGGCAGAAGATTGTATGACTTCCTCTGGGCCATTCAAATGATTATTGTCACATTTGACTCAACTTTTCTTCCCACTTGCTCCAATCATGATCTCCCAATTTCCAATGTAACACCTCATTCATTTCTACAGTGACAAACTATGAAGAAACAGAAAAAAAGAACTAATGCATTAATACCATGACAAAGCAGAAAGCAAAGAAAGTCAGAACCGGGAAAGAGTGATAACTTACCCAACATCTTTGTTTTTTCAGAAATGCTCCAATTGACCAAAAGCAATATATATATATATTTTTTTTGGTTAGTCTGTCCCTGCGCAACAGTTTTATGAATAATTTAGCCATTTGTCTTTCATTTTTCATTTTAAAATCACAGCTATTGGTAGTAACATAGTGAGAAGGCAAAGCAATGACTAGGTTTTACCATTCTAATTAGTTTATGCAAGGTATTTTACTTTCTCAACCCAGGTTATTTGAGAAAGAACTTGTGAAAATTTCATTTTACTAAGATTTTATTATATCTATAAGCCAAGCAAAAATGTTTTTTCATGTACTTAATTTATCAAAATCAATTGATAATATATTTTGAAATGTTATATCCTTATTTTTTTTTCTTTTTGGTACTATACTATAATTAATCAAATACAATGCACTTAACACAAACTGTAAACTAATGGGCATAAGCAGAAATGTCATATTCAGAAGAAAGTACACAATTGTCACCATACCTTATTATTGTAAAGAGTAAATAAAAATGGAAATGGGAAGCACTGGATTATTTTATTTTTAGAAACTAAAGACAATCTATAAAAAGAAGTGTATAGAAATTAGGATCACTTCTATAATCCTGAGCAAAGCAAAAATGATATAGGTTTAAAGAAAATGTTAGGAGAAATAATGGTAAAGAAAAAATGATTTCTTTTGAAAACAGCTCTATTATTGATGAAACTGACATAATTTATTTTTCCTGATCCTAAGCAAAATAAATAGTAAAATAAGAGCAAATAGAAAATAAAGAAAGGAAAAAGCAATTATAAGCTTGACATTGTCACAAAGCATAAGTGTTACACACATTTCTGGTCAGATGAATGGTAACTACAAATACTTTTTAATTGGTTAGAATGAGTACTAGAATATTGAGCTTGCTGTAAGTTTCAGGTCTGGATAAACTTGAGCTAACCATATGGTTTATTCTTAGAATAGCCATATCACCCATAACCAAAATGTAAATTATAAAGAGAAAGAACTTTTTTCAAAGTCAAATGTTATAATTTTAGCTGTTGGGACATTCAATTATCCAAATCATTGTACATTTCCATTAATATGAGAAGGAAAATCTTTTTTTTCTTATTTTTGTCCAGAAAGAAGAAAGTAGATGGAGAAGATAGGACTATGAAACACTAGAATGGATTTAATGAGCCACCCAAAATATTGATTTTATTATTATATTGTTACAGTCATAAGAAGTTAATGTGTTTAAACTTCTATAACACATTCATGTGGTTTAATATCCTTGTAATTCCCCAAAGCAAAATTCACTTGTAATAATATTTAAATAATCATAATAAGAAGGAAAATATTATAGGTAAGTCAACTGTACAATTAAAAAACAATCAAAAGAATGAAACTGTTTTGTCATTATACTGCTCAGAAGTAAGACAAAAGTTATATACTGGGCACTGTTTTTGACAGATTTTTTTGCCAAATGTTTTTTACTTGCTCCAAAATGTGTATGCCCAAACTGAAGTCTGATATATTTTAGGATTGCAGAAGGATTTTTCCTATCTGTAGAAAAAACCTGAATTATCTATGATTTAAAAATCAATAAAGTTAAACAAGAATAAAAGTGAGACATAAAACTAAAGAACCATTACCAATGAGATAGCTTACACACTAATAAAGCAGTTATCACTCAGAAACACGTTAGATGCCTTTTATAGTATTTGTCTCAACGGACATAATATACAATTCAAGGATTTTAATGTATGTGGTTATGTTTAGAATATAATACTATGCTTATTAGATACTTAAGTTTTTATATTAGTCAACAAATAGTTACATTGTTTTAAGTTAGAAATGCCATTTGTCCTTTTAGTTAGCTAATTTATATTTCTAGGATAGTTAGAAGAGTTGGCAGTGCTTCATTTTTGAATGTCTAGAATACCATTAATGTGAGAAAACAAATACAAAATTACCACTGGTTGTTTTGCTATGGGTGGAAAAGAATTCTTGCCAGTTAAGGAACTACTGCAGGGAGTGCTCTCCCTGTGAATGGTGTGTATAATATTGCAATTTTGTTGCTGACAGCACTGCTGCTTTTCACTTCTGCAATTCCCCAGCCAAGCTCCAAGTTTCCACTCACACTGCTAGCCTCCAAAATCTCCCTTTATCTTCTATAACTATTTTTTTTTCCTCTTAACAAATAGGCCCAGCTGCTACTGCAGCCGGTTGCCCACACTCTCTCCCATACTGCTCTTGCTGAGGATGGCAGGCAGAGTAGAGAAGAACAGCTGAGATTGGCTTACTCTGGCATCTAAATAATTTTGGGTGGGTCCTTTCCTAACTTTATTATTCCATTTAATTTTATAATCTTTCCTTCTGTTGAACTTTAAAAAAGCATAAATTCTGTTTCCCTACAATGTTTTCCTCGTCTGGCTGTGACTCTCTTACACCTGGCTGCTCAAGACAAACAAATTGGTTCCTTTTGCACATTGTTAATTTTTTCCCAATGTTAAGCACTATTTAGGAATCAAATGTGGTAGAAACAAATTTATCGGTGTGATCTTGGACATGTTACTTAATCTTTCTCTGGCTAAACGAGGTGTATAATAAATATCATCTTCTCATTGGTTGTGATAAAGATTAAATGAAAGAGCTTTTAAATGTATTTAGAGTAGTGCCTGGCACATAGTAATTGCTAAGAAGGTGTTTGTTAGGAAGTCAGAGAGAAGAAGAAGAGGTAAAGAAGGGGGCATGGGAGAGGGAAGAGCAGAAGTAGAGAGGAAGGAGGAAAAGGAGGAAGGAATAATTGCTAAATGGAAAAACTAATAATTGCACTTAGGGAATTAAAATCAACCTTACGGATTTAGCATTGTATGTCTTATTTCAACAACAACAACAACAACAACAACAACAACAACAACAAAATCGTTCATTGGAAAAAGACTATAGTTTAGGAATATTGTATAATTTTGCCCAAATCGGATAATTTTATTGAGGGTAGGAAATTTAGTGATTATTTCCCACTCTGTGAAGTCATCATGTCCATGGCTTCCAGATAGGTGGTCACATGTTTATCATTTTGAATTTGTGCATTTTCGTGGAGAGGGAGATGACTGCCTGACAAGGAATTCCATTTCATTTTGTAATAGTCTAGTGAAGAGCAAGTACTTACCTACCTAATCTCAAATCATTTTCCATATTTTAGTCTTAGTTTTTTTCTTTAATGCTAGCAAGAAGGACATAAGTCATGATGGACCTCCAAATATATAAAGATAGTGTATTAGTTCATTTTCATGCTGCTGATAAACTCACACCTGAGACTGGGCAATTTACAAAAGAGGTTTATAACGTATTTACGGTTCCACGTTGCTGGGGAAGCCTCACTATCATGGCTGAAGGCAAGGAGGAGCAAGTCACATCTTACATGGATGGCACCAAGCAAAGAGAGAGCTTGTACAGGGAGACTCTCGTTTTTAAAAGCATCAGATCTCATGAGACTTATTCACAGGAACAGCATGGAAAAGACTGCCCCCATGATTCAATTACCTCCCATCGGGTCCCTCCCACAACACGTGGGAATTGAAGATGGGATTTGGGGGGAGCACAGTCAAACCATATCAGATAGTTATCATGCTTTTTTGTCATAGGTGAATATTCCTCAATCTCTTAACTGTTCTGTGAGTATTTTGGCCATTCTCCGGTTTGTTAATGCCCCTCTTAAAATGGAGCAACAGAATTTATATTCCAGAGATGCTTGTTTTGTTTACAGAATAGTGGTGTTGTTAACCAATGACTTTTTTTTTTTCTTTTTTTGAGATGGAGTTTTGCTTTTGTTGCCCAGGCTGGAGTGCAATGGTGTGATCTCGGCTCACAGCAACCACTGCCTCCCGGGTTCAAGCGGTTCTCCTGCCTCAACCTCCTGAATAGCTGGGATTACAGGCATGTGCCACCATGCCTGGCTAATTTTGTATTTTTAGCAGAAATGGGGTTTCTCCATGTTGTTCAGGCTGGTCTCAAACTCCTGACCTCAGGTGATCTGCCCGCCTCAGCCTTCCAAAGTGCTGGGATTACAGGCATAAGCTACTGTGCCCAACCTACCAATGACTTTTATTTATTAAAGCCACCCAAGTTGACAGCAGCTTATTTGGCAAATATGCCATTTTATTCGATTACTGTCAGCCTTTCCAATGGTTTTCTCATAGGCTCTGTTGAGCCAACTTTTTCCTTTATTTCATGCGGGTGGTTTGTTTGCTGAAGTTAAGAAAAAACCTTCTTCTACTCCCTCCAGTCTAGAATGTAGATATGTGTAGTAACAATGTGTGGTGCCCTGAAAAAGACATGCACTTTGGAGTGAGACATTCCTATATTCAAAGACTATATAGTTCTGCTATTGTGTGTCTTTGCTTGATTTGCTCAGCATCATTTTCCACATTTAATGTCTTCAGGAAGCTGGCTACTTAAAATGGTAAAAGTTGCATTCACTGTCTAAATTATTTTAAAGTTTTTTTTTTGTTGTTAAATTTAAAATACACATTTCATGGACTTTATCTAAAATGTCAGTATTTGGAAGGAGTTTAACATACAGTTGAAGCAAATTTTAATTAAAGTATATAAAATATATGCTTTTCTGGCTTTCCTGGATGATGTAGACCAATAAATGTCATTGCCGGTTTTCTTTATAAATATTATAAAATTATTTACATACTTATAGTAAATGAAAGATCAATTTTAAGGTCTGGATAAACGTGAGCTAAACATAACCATTTTTTAATATGAAGAAACAAAACCATCTTTCTTCATGGCTAAAATAAACAGAAGCCTTTTTAAATGTCTTAATTTTTTATTTAAAAAGAATCTGGAATGGTCACAACAGAATGGCAGAATTAAAATACCATCATAGCTGTGATTGCTTAATTTTGTAACTTGAATTTGCTGTCATCTTGTAGATTTGCCAGTCTCTCTTGTAGGAAGTCTCATGTTTTTTAAAAAAAGCATATAATTTTTCAGAATAATTTTTAATTAACTCCTTGTAAGTCAAATGGTAATCTGTAAAAAATAATTTCACAAAAGACTTTATGTGTTAAAAAAATTCATAATTTCCTCAAAATTTAAAATAACCCCACATTTTAGCCAAATCTCTTTGCAGCCTCTATTTTGTTTTTGTTATAGGATTAACTTCACCAAATGCTCTTTTCCTACATTACCAGTTTATGAGCTGCTTATACTGTCTTAGAATTTTGAGTATACAGGAAGAACTATTTTAAGAATAGTAAAACATCATCAGTATAAGGAATATCACTAATGATCATATGCACCTATCCATACTATAGTTCTTGTAGCAATAATGAATTGACGATATTTCAAAATATCACACTGTGATAAACAAGGATGTCTGATCTCAGAAGATAACACACGACAGACTCAATGCTCTACCATAAATCATTTTGAATTTGTGTACCTTGTCAGATATCTTCGGGATGTTTTTCCATCTGCTATCAGTATATTGTCTTCAGGTGCTTTCAAGTATATTTGAATATAATATTAATCCTTTGACTTATAGACATTAATTAAAGTGATAGGGCCAACCTTTTGCTGTCCTATTTTATTTAATATGACAATCTCATCAATATGAGGAAATACAGAAATAAAAGACACATTCCTTTACATTATTATAGAGATTGTCAACGTCAATTTTTCGTTAAGAAATGAAATAATTTTTATTCCCGGGCAAGATGGCCGAAAGAAATAGCTCCCATCTGTAGCTCCCAGTGAGACCAACACAGAAGGTAGATGATTTCTGCATTTCCAACTGAGGTGCCTGGCTCATCTCTTTGGGACTGGTTAGACAGTGGGTGCAGCCCACAGAGGGTGAGCCGAAGCAGGGTGGGGTGTTGCCTCACAGGGAAGTGCAAGGGATTAGGAAACTCCTCCCCTGGCCAAGGAAAGCCATGAGAGACTGTGCCATGAGGGATGGAGTTACCAGGCCCAGACACTATGCTTTCCCCATGGTCTTTGTAACCCACAGACCAGGAGATTCCCTCGGATGTCTGCATTACCAGAGCCCTGGGTTTCAAGCACAAAGCTGGATGACTGTATGGGCAGACACTGAGCTAGCTGCAGGAGGTTTTTTTCATACCCCAGTGGTGCCTGCAACACTAGTTAGGCAGAACTGTTCACTCCCCTGAAGAGGAAAGTGAAGCCAGGGAGCCAAGTGGTGTTGCTCAGTGGATCCCACCCCACAGAGCCCAATAAGCTAAGACTCACTGGCTTGAAATTCTTGCTGCCAGCACAGCAGTGTGAAGTTGACCTGGGACACTCAAGCTTGGTGGTAGGACAGTCATCCGCCATTACTGAGGCTTGAGTAGGCAGTTTTCCCTTCACAGTATAAACAAAGCCACCAGAGAATTCAGATAGGGCAGAGCCCATCCTAGCCTGGCAAAATCGCTGTAGCCAGACTGCCTCTCTAGATTCCTCCTCTCTGGGCACGGGATCTCTGAAAGAAAGGTAGCACCCCAGGCAGGAGCTTATGGATAAAACTCCCATCTCCCTGGGACAGAGGACCTGGGGCAAGGGGTGGCTGTGGGTGCAGCCTCAGTCGACTTAAACGTTCCTGCCTGCCGACTCTAAAGAGAGAAGTGGATCTACCAGCACAGTGCTTGAGCTCTGCTAAGGGACAGACTGCTTCCTCAAGTGGGTCCCTGACCCCAGGTCTCCTGATGGGGAAATACCTCCCAGCAGGGGTCGACAGACACCTCATACAGGAGAGCTCCAGCTGGCATCTGACAGGTGCCCCTCTCAGATGAAGCTTCCAGAGGAAGTAACAGGCAGCAATCTTTGCTGTTTTGCAGCCTCCACTGGTGATACTCAGGCAAACAGGGTCTGGAGTGGAACTCCAGCAAACTCCAGCAGACCTGGAGACGAGGAGCCTGACTGTTAGAAAGAAAACCCACAAGCAGGAAGCGATAGTGTCAACATCAACAAAAAGGATGACCACTCAAAAATCCCATCTCAAAGACAAAAGTTTGACAAATCCACGAAGTTGAGGAAAAACCAGCACAAAAAGGCCGAAAATTCCAAAAACTAGAAGCCTCTTCTTCTCCAAAGAATCACAACTCCTCACCAGCAAGGGAAGAAAGCTGGACAGAGAATGAGTTTGATGAACTGACAGAAGTATACTTCAAAACGTGGGTAATAACAAACTCCTCTGAGCTAAAGGAGCATGTTCTAACTCAATGCAAGGAAGCTAAGAACCTTGATAAAAGGTTACAGGAACTACTAACTAGAATAACCAGTTTAGAGAAGAACATAAATGACCTGATGGAACTGAAAAACACAGCATGAGAACTTCGTGAAACATACACAGGTATCAATAGCCAAATCAAGAAGAAGAAAGGATATTAGAGATTGAAGATCAACTTAATTAAATAAAGCATGAAGACAAGATTAGAGAAAAAATTATGAAAAGGAATGAACAAAGCCTCCAATAAACATGGGACTATGTGTAGAAACAAACCCTACATTTGATTGGTGTACCTGAAAGTGAAGGGGAGAATGCAACCAAGTGGGAAAACACACATCAGGATATTATCCAGGAGAACATCCCCAACCTAATAAGATAGACCAACATTCAAATTCAGGAAATACAGAGAACACCACAAAGATACCCTTGACAAGAGCAACCTCAAGACATATATCATCAGATTCACCAAGTTTTAAATGAAGGAAAAATGTTAAGGGCAGCCAGAGAGAAAGGTCAGGTTACCCACAAAGAGAAGCCCATCAGACTAACAGCAGATCTCTTTGCAGAAGCCCTACAAGCCAGAAGAGCGTGGAGGTCAACATTCAACATTCTTAAAGAAAAGAACTTTCAACCCAGAATTTCATATCCAGTCAAACTAAGCTTCACAAGTGAAGGAGAAATAAAACCCTTTTACAGACAAGCAAATGCTGAGGGATTTTGTCATTACCAGGCCTGCTTTACAAGAGCTCCTGAAGGAAGCACTAAATATGGAAAAGACAAACCACTACTGGAAACTGCAAAAACATATGAAAATGTAAAGACCATCAACACTATGAAGTCACTGCATCAACTAATGGCAAAATAACCAGCTAGCATCATATTGACAGGATCAAATTCACCCATAACAATATTAACCTTAAATGCAATCTGGCTAAATGCCCCAATTAAAAGACTCAGACTGGCAAATTGGATAAAGAGTCAAGATCCATCAGTATGCTGTATCTAGGAGACCTCTCTCACATGCAAAGACATACATAGGCTCAAAATAAAGATTTGGAGGAAGATTTACCAAGCAAATGGAAAGCAAAACCAAAAAAGCAGGGGTTGCAATCTTCATCTCTGATAAAACAGACTTAAACCAACAAAAATTAAAAAAAGAAAAAAAGAAGGACATTACATAATGGTAAAGGAATCAATGCAATAAGAAGAGTTAACTATCCTAAATATATATGCACCTAATAGAGGAGCACCTGGATTCGCTAACTACCCTAAATATATATGCACCTAATAGAGGAGCACCCGGATTCATAAAGCAAGTTCTTGGAGACTTACAAGGAGACTTAGTCTCCCACACAATAATGACGGCAGACTTTAACAACCCACTGTCAATATTAGACAGATCAATGAGACAGAAAATTAACAAGGATATTCAGGACTTGAACTTAGCTCTGGACCAAGTGGACCTGATAGACATCTACAGAACTCTCCACCCCAAATCAACAGAATATACACTCTTCTCAGCACCACATCACATTTATTCTAAAGCTGACCACATAATTGGAAGTAAAACACTCCTCAGAAAATGCAAAAGAACAAAAATTGTAACAGTCTCTCAGACCACAGTGCAATCAAATTAGAACTCAGGATTAAGAAACTCACTGAAAACTGCACAACTACATGGAAACTGGACAACGTGCTCCTGAATGACTAGGGGTAAATAATGAAATGAAGGCAGAAATAAATAAGTTCTTTGAAATCAATGAGAACAAAGACAAAACTTACCAGTATCTCTGGGACACAGCTAAAGCAGTGTTTATAGGGAAATTTATGGCACTAAATCCCCATAGGAGAAAGTGGGAAAGATCTAAAATCAACACCCTAACATCACAATTAAAATATCTGGAGAAGCAAGAGCAAACAAATTCAAAAACTAGCAGAAGGCAAGAAATAACTAAGATCAGAGCAGAACTGAAGAAGATAGAGATATGAAAACCCTTCAAAAAATCAATGAATCTAAGAGCTGTTTTTTTTTAAAGATTAACAAAACAGATAGACTGCTAGCCAGACTAATAAAGAAGAAAAGAGAGAAGAATCAAATAGACACAATAAAAAAATGATAAAGGGGATATCACTCATGATCTTACAGAAATACAAACTATCATCAGAAAACACTATAAATACCTCTATGCAAATAAACCAGAAAATGTGAAAAAAATGGATACATTCCTGGACACATGCACCCTCCCAAAACTAAACCAGGAGGAGTTGGATCCCTGAATAGAACAATAACAAATTCCGAAATTGAGGCAATAATTAAGAGCCTACCATCCAAAAAAAGCGCACAGGACCAGATGGATTCACAGGCAAATTCTACCAGAGGTACAAAGAGGAGCTGGTACTATTCCTTCTAAAACTATTCCAAACAACAGAAGAAGAGGGACTCCTCCCTAACTCTTTTTATGAGGCCAGCATCATTCTGATAGCAAAACCTGGCAGAGACACAACAACAAAAAAAGAAAATTTCAATCCAATATCCCTGATGAACATTGATATGAAAATCTTCAACAAAATACTGGCAAACTGAATCCAGTAGCACATTAAAAAGCTTATACACCATGATCAAGTTAGCTTCATCCCTGGGATGCAAGGTTGGTTCAACATACACAAATCAGTAAATGTGATCTATCACATAAACAGAATTACAACAACCACATGATTATCTCAATAGATGCAGAAAAGGCCTTCAATAAAATTCAACACCCCTTCATGCTAAAAATACTCAATAAATAAGGTATTGATGGAATGTATCTCAAAGTAATAAGAGCTATTTATGACAAACCCACAGCCAGTATCATCACGGATGGGCAAAAGCTGGAAGCATTCCCTTTGAAAATCGACACAAGACAAAAATGACCTCTCTCCCCACTCCTATTCAACATAGTATCAGAAGTTCTGGCCAGGACCATCATGACAGAGAAAGAAATAAAGGGTATTCAAATAGGAAGAGAGAAAGTCAGATTGTCTTTGCTTGCAGATGACATGATTGTATATTTAGAAAACCCCATCATCTCAGCCCAAAAACTCCTGATAAGCAATGTCAGTAAAGTCTCAGTATACAAAATAATGTGCAAAAATAACAAGCATTCCTATACAACAGTAATAGACAGAGAGCCAAATCATGAGTGCTTGCTACAAAGATAATAAAATACATAGGAATACAACTTACAAGCAATGTGAAGGACCACTTCAAGGAGAACTACAAGCCACTGCTCAAGGAAATAAGAGAGGACACAAACAAATGGAAAAACATTCCATGCTCATGGATAGGAGGAATCAATATCATGACAATGGCCATACTGCCCAAAGTAATTTATAGATTCAATGCTATCCCCATCAAGGTACCATTGACTTTCTTCACAGAATTAGAAAAAGCTATTTTAAATTTAATATGGAACCAAAAAGAGCCCGTATAGCCAAGACAATCCTAAGCAAAAAGAATAAAGCTGGAGGCATCACACTACCTGATTTCAAATTATACTACAAGGCTACAGTAACCAAAACAGCGTGGTACTGGTACCAAAACAGATATGTAGGCCAATGGAACAGAACGGAGTCCTCAGAAATAATACCACACATCTACAACCATCTGATCTTTGACAAACCTGACAAAAACAAGCAATGGGGAAAGGATTCCCTATTTAATGAATGGTGTTGAGAAAACCGGCTAGCTATATGCAGAGAACTGAAACTGGATCCTTTCCTTTCACCTTATACAAAAATTAACTCAGGATACATTAAAGATTTAAATGTAAGACCTAAAACCATAAACACTCTAGATGAAAACCTAGGCAGTACCATTCAGGACATAGGCACGGGCAAAGACTTCATGACTAAATCACTGAAAGCAATGGCAACACAAGCCGAAATTGACAAATGTGAACTAATTAAACTAAAGAGTTTTTGCACATCAAAAGAAACTATCATCAGAGTGAACAGGCAACCTACAGAATGGGAGAAAATTTTTGCAAACTTTCCATCTGACAAAGGGCTAATATCCAGAATTTAGAAGGAACTTAAACAAATTTGCAAGAAAAAAAAAAATCAAAAAGTGGTTGAAGGATGTGAACAGACACTTCTCAAAAGAAGACACTTATGTGGCCAAGAAACATAGGAAAAAACTTATCATCACTGATCATTAGAGAAATGCAAATAAAAACCACAATGACACACCGTCTCATGCCGTTAGAATGATGATCATTAAAAAGTCAGGAAACAACAGATGCTAGAGAGGATGTGGAGAAATAGGAATGCTTTTACACTGTTGGTTGGAGTGTGAATTACTTCAACCTTTGTTGAAGACAGTGTGACTATTCCTCAAGGACCTACAGCTAGAAATACCATTTGATCCAGCAATCCCATTACTGAGTATATACTCAAATGATTTTAAATCATTCTACTATAAAGACACATGCACACGTATGTTTATTGCAGCACTGTTCACAATAGCAAAGACTTGGAACCAACCCAAATGCCCATCAAGGAGAGATTGGATAAAGAAAATGTGGCGCATATACGCCACCGAATACTATGAAGCCATAAAAAAGAATGAGTTCATGTCCTTTGCAGGGAAATGGATGAAGCTGTAAACCATCATTCTCAGCAAACTAACACAGGAACAGAAAACCAGACACTGTATATTCTCATTCATAAGTGGGAGATGAACAATGAGAACATGTGGGCACAGGGAGGGGATCATCACACACTGGGGCCTGTCGGGGGTGGGGGTGAAGGGGAGGGATAGCATTAGGAAAAATACCTAATGTAGATGATGGGTTGATGGGTGCAGCAAACCACCATGGCACATATATACCTATGTAATAAACTGCACATTATGCGCATGTATCCCAAAATTTAAGTATAATAAAAATAAAAAAGGGAAAAAAAGAAATTAAACCGTTTTTAAATTTAATCTATCTCAGGTAAGTAAAGAATAATTGTATTCTAAAAATATGATAGCAAATATAATTTCTAAACGTAAATTCATGTTAAATGTGAAGTAGCATTTTTTTTTTTCAGGTAGAGATTTATAAAGCAGAAATGTTATTGCTTTTACAGATAGTTAAGAAAAATATAAATTAAAGTGCCTAAAGTAACAATGTATACTTATGAATCTCACTACAGGTTATTAATATGTTGGTATGTAAATTTTCTTTCAGTTATGTAGCAATATATTCGAACACACAGGTTATTTTTATAAGAATGGGTTCATGTTGTACATGTTGCTTTTTCATCTGCTATGAAGTGCTTTTTATGCCTTGAATGAGAGATATGCTTCCTCCATTTTATCTCATCATATTCCTTTTATTTGAATGTACCATAATTCATGTACCCAATTTTATTATTGCAGGGAATTTTGGTTGTTTCTAGTTTTATTTTCTTTTTATAAATTATATTGCTGTCATCATTAGTATACATATGTCTTTATGAACTTGTTTGATTATCTCCCATGTATGAATTCCAAAATAAAATTGCCTGGTGAATGAGAAGGTATTTTGGGAACCTCCTCATATAGATTTAGAATAATATTATTTTTCCATTTTATTCCACCATCTTCTTATCCAAGCATCACCCTGAAATCAAGGCACTTTAAAATGCTTACTTTCTTTTTTAATTTATGTATCAACTTTTATTATAAGTTCCAGGGTACATGTGCGGGATGTGCAGGTTTGTTACGTGGTAAACATGTGCCATAGTGCTTTGCTGCACTGATCAATCCATCACCTAGGTATTAAGCCCAGCACCCATTAGTTGTTCTTCCTGATGCCCTCCCCAACTTTTCCCCACCCTGACAGGCCCCAGTGTGTGTTGTTTTCCTCCATGTATCCATGTGTTCTCATTGTTCAGTTCCCACTTATAAGAAAGAACATGCTGCGTTTGGTTTTCTGTTCTTGTGTTAGTTTGCTGAGTATAATGGCTTCCATTATCTCCATCCATGTTCTGCAAAGGACACGATCTCGTTCCTTTTTAAGGCTGCATAGTATTCCATGGTGTATATGTACCATATTTTCTTTATCAAGTCTATCGTTGGTGGGCATTTGGGTTGATTCCACGTCTTTGCTATTGTGAATATTGCTGCAATGAACATACGTGTGCGTGCATTTTTATAATAGAAGAATTTATATTCCTTTGGGTATATACCCAGTAATGGAATTGCTGGGTCAAATGATATTTCTGGTTCTAAATCTTTGAGGTAGTGCCACAATGTGTTCCACATGAATGAACTAATTTACATTTCCACCAACAGTGTATAAGGGTTTGTTTTTCTCCACAACCTTGCCAGCATCTGTTGTTTCTTGACTTTTTAATAATCACCATTCTGAGTGGCATGAAATGGTATCTCATTGTGGTTTTTATTTGCATTTCTCTAATGATCTGTGATGTTGAGCTTCTCATGTATTTACTGGTTGCATGAATGTCTTCTTTTGAGAAGTGTCCATCCATATCCTTTGCCCACTTTTAAGTGGAGTCGTTTGGTTTTTTTTTTTTTTTTTGCTTGTAAATTTGTTTAAGTTCCTTGTAGACTCTGGATATTAGACCCTTGTCAGATGGCTAGATTGCAAAAATTTTCTCCCATTCTGTAGGTTGTCTGTTCACTCTGATGATAGCTTCTTTTGCTGTGCAGAAGATCTTTAGTTTATTTAGATCCCATTTATCAAGTTTTCCATTTGTTGCAATTGCTTTTGGAGTTTTCATCATGAATTCTTTGCCACGCATATGTCCTGAATGGTATTGTCTAGATTTTCTTCTAGGGTTTTTATAGTTACGGGTTTTACATTTAAATCTTTAATCCATCTTGCTTTAATCTTTGTATAAGGTGTAAGGAAGGGGTCAGGTTTCAGTTTTCTGCATATGGCTAGCCAGTTCTTCCAGCACTATTTATTAAACAGGGAATCCTTTCTCCATTGCTTGTTTTTGTCAGGTTTGTCAAAGATGAGATGGTTGTAGATGTGCGGTCTTATTTCTGAGTTCTCTATTCTGTTCCATTGGTCAATGTGTCTGCTTTTGTACCAGTACCATGGTGTTTTGGATACTGCAGCCTTGTAGCATTGACGTCAGATAGTGTGATGCCTCCAGTTTTTTCTTTTCACTTAGGATTGTCTTGGTTATATGGGCTCTGTTTTAGTTCCATATGATTTTTAAAACAGTTTTTTTTCTAATTCTCTGAAGAATGTCAGTGGTAGTTTAATGGGAATAGCATTGAATCTACAAATTACTTTGGGCAGTATGGCCATTTTCACAATATTGATTCTTCCCATCCATGAGCATGGAATGTTTTTCCATTTGTTTGTGTCCTCTCTGATTTCATTGAGGACTGGTTTGTAGTTCTCCTTGAAGAAGTCCTTCACATACCTTGTTAGCTGTGTTCTTAGGTGTATTATTCTCTTCTTAGCAATTGTGAATGGGAGTTCATTCATGATTTGGCTCTCTGCATGCCTGTTGTTGGTGTACAGGAATGCTAGCAAATTTTGCATATTGATTTTGTATCCTGAGACTTTGTTGAAGTTGCTTATCAGCTTAAGAATATTGGCAGCTGAGATGGTAGGATTGTCTAGATATAGAATTATGTCATCTGCAATAAAAGACAAATTGACTTCCTCTCTTCCTATTTAAAAACCTGTTATTTCTTTATGCTGCCTGATTGCCCTGGCCAGAACTTCCAATGCTATTTTGAATAAGAGTGGAGAGAGAGGGCATTCTTGCCTTGTGCTGGTTTTTAAGGGGAATGCTTTCAGTTTTTGCCCATTCAATATGATATTGGTTATGGGTTTATCATATGTGGCTCTTATAATTTTGAGTATGTTACTTCAATATCTAGTATATAGAGAATTTTTAACATGAAGAATGTTGAATTTTATCGAAGGCCTTTTCTATATCTATTGAGAAAATCATGTAGTTTTTGTCTTTAGTTCTGTTTACATGATGAATTACATTTATTGATTTGTGTATGTTGAACCAACCTTGCATCCCACTAATGAAGCCAAGTTTATCATAGTGGATAAGCTTTTTGATGTGCTGCTGGATTTGGTTTGCCAGTATTTTATTGAGGATTCTTGTATCCATATTCATCAGGGATATTGGCCTAAAGTCTTCCTTTCTTGTTGTATCTCTGCCAGATTTTGGTATCAGGATGATACTGGCCTCATAAAATGAATTAGGAAAGATTCCCTCCTTTTCAATTGTTTGGAATAGTTTCAGGAGAAATGGTACCAGCTCCTCTTTGTACCTCTGGTACAATTCAGCTGTAAATCCATCTGGTCCTGGGCTGTTTTTGGTTGGTAGGTTAAACATGCCTACTTTCTTTAAGCTAGATTTATTCACATTATTTTTCTCAATATTAGGTATATGTCAGTTGTGCATTTTGATTAGCAAATACAAATCAGAAATACACCAAAGTCAGTGGACAAATTTATCTCACAAAATCGTGTGTTCCTTTCATCATTTGTATTACTTTTTTTTTTTTTTTTTTAGTATGGAATTCTACAGACAACCTTACTGAATATTTTAAAATCCCTCATTTCTATCACTTTATTCATTCTGAGCTATAGAGGCCATATAAGATGAGAAATTCCCTCTTTTCTCCCAGGATTCATTAAATAAAGAATAGATCATTTACTTAACTAGTTACAGTGAGCCTACTTAATTATTGATTACCTATTAAATGTCAGGATATTATTTTTAGAGGTTTTAATAAAAGAGAAACATGGTTTTGCTTATATCTCTCTCTCTTTCTCTCTATCCACAGGTACACAGATATATATTTATATTACCCACAGTTAATGATATTATATCCTCTTTTCCAACAGTAGCACTCATTTTTTTTTCTAATTTATGTACTTTCATTTTGTTTCTCCTTTTAAAATATGTAGTGAGGGAAGGATATAGTATTATCTCAGATGTGACAAATTCAAGGCAAATGTGATAACTCCTTCTTAGTATATCCATAGCAGGTCTTATTAATAAGTTGTGCCATTTTTTTCCCCTTTTAAGTCAAGAGATAGCATCAAGATTCTTAGTACAGGGCTTCAGTGAACACCACTAATATTTTCTTCATTTCTCATTTTCTACTGAAAACAAATAGAACTGATGGGCCATTTAAAATAACAAAAATGTGTTAATAATAGGTTGTTGTAGCTCAAGGGATCACATTTATGGTTGCTTGATAAAATATAAAAGTCAATTAAGTAAACTTCAGATAAGCAACACGATGCTTTTTGTTTTTGGTTTTGTTTCTGGGTTTTTAATTTTGTTTTGTTCAAATGTGTTCCAAATATTGTTTGTGGACATACTTATCCTAAAATTATTTGTATTTATCTAAATATTTTTATTTTAATTTCTCGGCTAAATTTGGCAAATCAAAGACTTTTTTTTCTGTATTTTAGAAAAATGGCCAGAAAAATATAAAATTATAATAACTATTAAAAGTTGTCCCATAAGTTTAATACATAATAAGAACAAAAATAAGCATCCAGAAGATATTGGATAACCCGAAGATCTGCAAGACTTGTTAAATAAGATATTACTATGTAAAAATAAAAGAATGATTTTAATAAAAGGAGTTACAGTTTTCTAAAAGACAACTTTCTAATATCTATCAGAATATAAAGTTTTGGACCATTTTTGAGTCACTATGTAAGAATGCATGACAGGTATGTTTTTCTATGTGTGGATACAGTACACATATAATATACGTGTGTGCATATGTGGATGTCTGCAGTATCATATATGATGAAAATATAAGATATTTGATAAACCATTATATATAATAATCTCATGTTTGAGAAAATATATATTCATGTATGTGTATGAAAGATATCCCCAATTTTATTATATTTTATTGTATTTATCTTTGGGCAGCAGCATATGAATTATGTTCACTTTCTCTTGAATACCTATTTAATTGTCTTTTATATTGACATTTATAATTAGAATGCCTGTAAAACTATGTTATTTTAACAACAGCAACAAAAATACTAGCTACTCAAATAATAGAGAAAAGAAAGTCATTGAGGTAAATTTTACCAATACTTAATCAAGCACTGTCCAAATGAGAATAACCTTGAGCCAACAGACTTTGTGTATTCCTGTTTTATTGATAATGCCTCTCTAGTTGTAATATGCATCCTGAGGACATCGTTGCTGATACTATTAAATACAAATTTTTATAAGTTTATTATCAGAATGAAGTAGTAGCTATAAAACGAAGTACTAAAATCAAAAAACACACTTGTCACTTACACAAAGGCAACCAGCTGTATAATAAGATCAGAGAGAAGATAAAGATTCCACGGTATCTGAGAAATCTGAGTTTAAAACCTCAGCTGTTCTAATTTTTCAGATTGTGTGATTTTGGTTTAATTACTTAACCTTCATTAACATCAGTTTTTTCAACTACAAGTAAAACAGTAGCTACTTCATTGTTAAAATTCTGAATCGTAATAGGTACTGACAATGTTCACTTTACCAGTTTCTCATTACCTTTCTTATTCTGACTTATTTCTTCTCTGACTTCTCACCACTCCCAATGCTGGTGCCATCTCTTCTGTCATCGACCATCCCACTTTGACCATAAAAGGTGATGAGTAAAGCAGAATGCACAAAGGGTTATGTCTTATTTGTTATCTTCCTTATGGAATATAGTATTCTATTCTATTTATAGCGGATGATCAGTGAATGTGTATTGATAAGACAACATTTTATTTAAACAATATTTGATTTAGGAGCAATAGAGAGGGCAATATTTAAATTTTAGGTTGTTGGTGACGTAGTCATTCAACTCCTTATTTTTAATCATTTTTAGGTGGATTATTACTTTTTTAATTGTTGTGAAAGAATGCTTTTTAAACACTACTTTACTTTATCATAATTCCAGATCAGCATCTGATAAAATCTGGCACATAAGTCGACCTTTAAAAAGCCCATCAAACAGTGATTTACAATTTCCTCCTTCATAAAATGACTGATATCAATAATAATTTATTCTAACAATAAATTCCAGTCAGTGAAATGGAAGCCCTTCATACTCTGTGACATGATTAAGGAAAAATATTTGGTGGGGTTAGTTTCATCCCTTTATACTTAACCTCAGGGCATTTGTTATCTGTCATGTATGAAATAGAAATTAGTCATTCTCAGAGGAGGATTATATATAAACCTTGCAAAATGAAGATTATATAGGAACATAAAATATTAAAACGACAAAAATAATAGAAAGACATTTTTGGGCTATGAAATATTTTAAATTATTCTAAAGTACATTTTTCACTTTGTGTTTTCTATTTATAACAATAATTTTTAACGTATAGTTTGGAATGTTAACCAAATTGATTATCAAAAATGAAGAAAATAAAGAGCATAAATTGGAATATTTAAGCACGGTGGCTCACGTCTGTAATCTCAGCACTTTGGGAGGCCAAGGTGGGTGGATCACCTGAGTTCAGGAGTTTGAGACCAGCCTGGCCAACGTGGTGAAACCCCGTCTCTACTAAAAATACAAAAACTAGCCAGGCGTGGTGGCAGGCTCCTGTAGTCCCAGCTACTTGGGAGGCTGAGGCAGGAGAATCGCTTGAACCCGGGAGGCGGAGGTTGCAGTGAGCAGAGATCACGCCTTTGCACTGCAGCCTGGGCGACAAGAGCAAAACTCTGTCTAAAAAAAAAAAAAAGAAAGAAGAAGAATGACGAATGTTTCCTGTCAGAGGCAGGATCTCATCTGGGCCTTCACAACTTGAATGAAGACATGGAGGAGGAAATTGCAGGCTCAAGTAAAAAGGCAAGAATGAAGTAGAAGTTTTAGTGGAGTTTCAAGAGAAAGTTGCACTTTTGAAAAACAGCAGGGAATATCATTGAATAAGTAGACTGGAGCCAGTTTGCCTGCTGTTTTCTTTTTATTGGAATCTTATTAAAATATATTAAAGCAATTTTTATAAAAATAAAAATTCAAATATACTTCCCCTTCCTATTCTGGTAAGATTTCATCTCAAGGCTAGTTATCTCTAAGATGTTTGGCATTTCTGTTTGGTCTGTAATACATATATACAAAAGTAGGAAATGCAAAACAGATTTATTTTTTCTTATGCAAAATAGGACATAGCATGAATGACAATTGCCCTAGCTACCTCAAATTTTGTAATAATCCAAAAATTTCTATATTGTGTACCATAATTACTACCATAGTTTGAAATGGTTTTGTAATACATACACTGTCTTTGCCAAAAGGTTAAGAAATTAGACTTACACATAATTATCGGGAGCTATTTACCCCAACTGAACATAATTACTGAAATCACAAGAACACAGATTTGAAAGGAACCCCAACAGGTTATATAGTTCATGGTCCAATCTCTTCAAGGGCATACATTTAACCCACCACAATTTACCAATTTTTTTTTTCCTTTTCTTAATCAAGTTAATCCATTTTTCTTACTTTAAGCAGGATTGTTTAAAACCTCTCCTGATGAAAAAATTCTGTTTAGTAAATAAAGCCCTCTGGAGAGAGAGAGAGATTACGCAACAGCCCTTGGTATTTCGCTTTGGCTTGTGTTTAACAATATGCTTGCTGCAAACATTTCTTCAGGATATCTAAGGTAATTCCCTCATGCTTCTTCCACCGAGGACCGTTTTCTCTAGTCTTGTGTGTTTCACTTACAGCAATGGAAGTATTACTTTATAGTTGCTATAATCTGTATTTAGGTGGGAAAGTATGGGTGATAGGAGCAAATCTTTTCCATCTGTAGTAAAAAGTGATGGGGGTGTATAGAGTGACATTATTGATATTATTCTTTTTGACCCCCAAAAGTTTCATGTAGTTTTAACCTATAAATCTTTCCTTAAAAATAAAAATATCCTTCTTCCCCAGTCAGCTTCTAGGGGACCCATACTCACCTAAGGTTGATCACATTTTGGTAGAGCTTATTTTTTTTCTCTGGGTCATAATCCAAGCTCTTACATTTTCCCTAAATTATTCCCATCATCATCATTATATTATTCTGTTTTCAGGGCCTTCATTCCCACACCGTCTGCTAAGTAAGGGGTTTAAAAAAAATCTCATGTGAATTGAAAGTCATCTGTAGTGTAAACTGTACAATTTGTATGTTTACATTTTAGAACTATTTGGAGGAATCAAATCTCAAACTAAGGATAACAGTGGTAGTAATTTCAGGCCCCCTGTTGAAAGATAAGGTATAAAGGTGCCCCAGAAGCCCATTGAACGGTGCTGGACACAGAGAAAATGCCCTATTCTATTAGCTATTGTTATTAGTTATGATGAAGATTGTGTTGGTGGTGGTATTGTTTAAATATGTTAGAGCAGGAGTTGTATCTTACTTGCTGTCTTTCTCCTGGAGTATAGTGCTCTGCTGTATTTAGAGTGGATGATCAGTGAGTGTGTATTAATAACACAATATTTTATTTAAGAGCAATGGATAGGACGTTATTTAAATTTTTAGATTGTTGGTGAACTAGTCATTCAAACTATTTATTAATCTTTTAATTCTTCATTGGGCATTCATCGTTGCACATCCCTGTCATCCTTTGGAAGTAGCTTGGCTTTTTGGCTTGTTTTGGCCAATGTAATGAAGCCAGAATTGATAAATGACACTTGTGCACAGAAACTGTGAACTTCGAGACTGAGAGTGTAATTTGTCACGTTTTCTTTTCCTGCCTCAGTAGTCATGAATGCACTTCCCAAGATGTAACTTCTGTCACCCTGGGTCCCAAGGCTGCTTGCTAAGCAGGATCTCATTTGAACACCTACTTCGGATATGCAAACTGGGTTAGAAATAAAAGTCTGTCATTTTAAGCTACTAAGATTTTGGGGGTTTCTTTTTTATTGCGGCATAACCTGGTCTCTCTTAACTGATAACTGGCAACATGAGTATTTGTGAAGAAAATATTTTTGCTGCTAGACATGACTAAGCAAACTATTTTCTCTGCACACAAATAAATTATGTTCAGGTGTCACTCCACATAACTGATTGTGCCATGCCAACTTTCTCTAAAGTAAATGTGGTGAAATCCTTTCCTTACAAGGAAGAAACACAGCATCTGCTATATTTGAATGGGAAAACTACTTCTGGCTGGCTGTCCATAGTGCTGAATGGGGAATAAAATCTGTCTGGCTGCTTATGTCCTGAATTTTGGCACTGAGGCAAAATGTGAGCAGCTCAATTTACCTATGTTATTGTATCCAGAATTCCCTCTTCTCCCATCTTAGGCATTAAAAAGTACGCAGTGCAATGACTTATCTTTCAACAGGTGCAATTGTTAATTACTTGAGATTTTCAGGGACAAACAGAGAAAATCTCTCTCTTAGTAACATCAAGAAAGACTGAAGGGTGGAGAAAATAATTCTCGCTTCCATTTTTCAACCTCACGTACCTGATACTCCAATTAGAAACTCAGTGATATTTTTGAGATTTTATTTTTCTGCTTTTATGTATGAATATTGTTTTGTGTTTTCAGTGCTTTAAGAGATGCTACATCTTTAGAAGTCATTTTTTTTGGTAATTTTTTGGTAAATAATTATAAAGAAATGTACATTTTTTACTTTTTAATGGGGATGAGTAGGAAACTAAGATGAAAATATGTAGTTTCAGTGGAAAATAAGAGAGATTCATAAAAATCATTTTATTTTAAAGAACTGCCTCAAAATTCGTTTATATCATCCCCAAAGTGCTGTTTTAAGTTTTTGTTTTACATTAATTTTACTGTCTTGTTATTAGGAATAAGATATGATCAAAACAATTGAAATGTGGATCAAAAATACTGATAATCTTAATTCAAAAGCTTTGTTAATCATACTAATATGAATTATTTTTAAGCCTGAAATCTGGTTTCAGATTATATTAGAGTAGGCCCATTTCTTTATGCAGATGGTAGATAAGGCTCCTTGTTAGTTCAATTTTAGATGAAATGAGTAAAGAAAGAGCACTTTCTGAAAACAGTAGTCATTTCATATTGTTTTGTGGTTTACAGTGCTCCATTAAAAACACATGACATTGTTAGGCCTATTTTAGGCAGTCATACAGTCTGATTCACAAGGAAGAATTGATAATTCCTTCCATGTTTTACTTCTGTATATTTTTAGATTTTGTTTTCTGTATGTCATTTTCTTACTGACAGGAGGATGAGGAGAAAGGCAGGATGGGTTAAATGGATTCATTAAAATACACAAAAAGGCAGGGTCTCCATTGTTTTCAGACTATAGAGTAGTTGTAATAGGATGCTTTTTCAAATATGAATAGAAATTATTTTCATAAAATATCTACTTTATCTCAATGCTTCTGTTGCACCATCTCCAATCTCCCCAATGTCTTCATATCCTTATTTGTATTTCACATACAAGCTAAAAAATTTCAATTATTTAAATGTATTTAAAATTAAAATCATATAGCTAGCAAATGACAAAACTGAATTCAAATTCAGTGTCTGTACTGGCTGAATCATGGATATGAGTTTTGAAAGGTTATTCCTACTTTATATATCAAACCCTTTTCCAATGGTAGAGAGGTTAGTTTTCTGAATGAAATATTAACTGTTATAAAACGTATGTGTTAAGGATGAAGAGATCTTATTGGGGAATTGCTATATAAACTCCAAAGCAAAGTTTCCAATGGGCTTTTTTCCAAGGGCTAGTGTGTGCTTGTCCCAGAAATAGACATGTATATTTTTTACCCACCCCTAGTGACACTAGAATACTCTGTTCTTTAAAATCTAGGGCTAAATTAGGCAAGGAAGGTTCAAACTGGACAAACCTACAATTATCAAAATCTCCTCTTAGAGCTTTAAGAAGGCAGTCGGGACTCAGCAGGTATTTTTATTTGCTTATTTCTCTCATCAATTGAAAACACAATCAAATTCTGGCTGTGTGACCTTGGGTATTTTGCTACCTAAGTTTCAGTTCTTCATTTGTAAAATACACCTATTTTTTCATAGGATTGTTCTTTGGATTTATTTAAGTATCATATTTAAAGTTTCTATCACAGTGCCTGCCATAGTATGACCTTAAAACTGTATTTACTGAGAGCATGGGAGCATACATTTAAGAAACGAATTGTATTGGCCGGGCGCGGTGGCTCAAGCCTGTAATCCCAGCACTTTGGGAGGCCGAGGCGGGCGGATCACAAGGTCAGGAGATCGAGACCACAGTGAAACCCCGTCTCTACTAAAAATACAAAAAATTAGCCGGGCGCGGTGGCGGACGCCTGTAGTCCCAGCTACTCAGGAGGCTGAGGCAGGAGAATGGCGGGAACCTGGGAGGCGGAGCTTGCAGTGAGCCGAGATCGCGCCACTGCACTCCAGCCTGGGCAACAGCGTGAGACTCCGTCTCAAAAAAAAAAAAAAAAAAAAAAAAAGAAACGAATTGTATTATTACCATTACAGGTTCCAAGGATATAACAGAGAATAAAACAGACAAATTTGCTGCCCTAATTAAGCTTATAGTCGGGTAGGAGAAGATATTATATATTCTATTGGTTGAGTGGTACTCTGAATATAAATAAATAATAAATAAAACAGATTAAGGGGGATAGAGTGTTCCAGGGATTCTTTTTTACATAGGGTGATGAATGAGTCTCTGATAAAGTGATATGTGAGTAGAGAACTACAAGAAATTTGGAAACCTGGAAGGAAAACATTGTGGACAGAGAGACTGACTGGTGCAAAGGTATTGACATTAGAATACCTTCTGTGAATTCTAACAGTGGAGGGAGCGGGGAGGACAGTGGGAGATGAAAGCAGCAAGACAGTTGGGGAGCTGATCACATGGGCCTTGGCTGCCATGCTGAAGGTAAGACACAAGCTGTATGATGGAAAGCCATTAAAGAGTTTTGAAGTGAGGAATGACTTGCTCTGACTCTCAGACTGAGAAGATCAGAATCCTGGTTGGCAGATGATAGATTTTACGGGTAACGCTTGAAACAGGGAAATAAATCTGTAGGGAATTTTAATAGTTTAGGTAGAACATGATGGTTGCTTGAATGAGTGATATTGATGAAGGAAGAAAGAAAATATATTATGGATATTAAAGGTAGAACTGACAGAATTTGCCAATAGATTCTTGTAGGACATGGGAGGTAGAGAGGTACCAAGGATGCTTCCAAGTGTTTTGGCCTGAACAGCTGGAAGATTGGAGTTGTCACTTCCTGATGGGGAAGGCTGCCGGAAAGGAGCAAGCATGAATATGAAGAGAAATGAGTAGTAGCTAGACGAGGACCTAAGTTCAAGGGGAGTAATAATTAAAGATGAGTGACATATAGCATAATATATATCACCCATCTGGATGTGAGATATATACTATATATGGAGTGATCTGGGGTGAGGAAAAAATTGATGATGCAAAAGAGGGGCTGATGTCCTTGAGTAGGTAAGAGATGGGATTTATTGAAGCAGAGCAGAGGCTGGGCTGCCATAGAGATGCAGAGGGACAGCAGTGTGGAGGTAATTGATACAGGTTGTTAAGTATTTGCCTAAAATTTGTCATTGAAAGTAATGGCAAACCCGCAATTACTTTTGCCCCAATCTAACAGATTTGATGGTGGTGGGGGAACTTGGAATTTCTCTTAAATATAAAGCAAGTTTCTCCATTGAAGGAGTGGAGGAAGAGAGAAGGTGTATATCAGTTTGTTAGGTCTGCCATAACAAAGTACCACGGAGGGGTTGATTAAAACAACTGAATTTAATTTTCTCATAATTCTGGAGGCTGTAAGCCTGAGATCTAGTTATCAGCAGGGTTAGTGTCTTCTGAGCCTTCTCACTTTTCCTTGTGGATGGCCTTCTCCCTGTGTCTTCATTCTTCATGTGGTCTTCCCTGTCTGTGTCCCCGCTGATCTCATTTTAACTTAATCACTTCTTTAGAGTCTCTATCTCCAAATATAGTCACTTTCTGAGGTATTGGGATTTAGGACTTCAACATATGGGTTTTATATTAATATTAATATTAAGAGGGACATACTTTAGCCCCTAACAAGGTATTTAAAATTCAAGGAAAGTAACATATTGCCTAGAATGGGCTAGGAAAATGTAAAATTGCAGAGCAGCATTTAGATTAATGTAGTAGACCATTCATAGTTGAAACATTTGTAATATCTATAAGATTAAAAAATTTAAGGGACAATTAAGTTTAAATTTTAATAACTCTATGTCATTTAAATTAAATAATTTTTTTCCTGAAAATATACTCTGTATTCTAAGTAGTCCAGAAAATAAAATAGAAAATAATAGGAATGGCACTAGATTTACTCAGTATGCACACATATTCCAAGTATATTCATCAAGTGTTGTATATTCATTGTATCAGAAATTTACCTACAGAGGGTAAAAATTAGAAAACTAAGAAAGACAGAATAGATTGGTAGAGTGAGCTTTCTACATCTTTTTCATTCTATGACCCTCAGACTAAAATCTAGTCTGCCAATCTGTAATACATTCTTATATTCTGTAATTAAAGTCTTGTGCTTTATTTGTCTCAGGTATTTAAAACATTGTTTTCTCAATCTCTTTGTAGTTTATCTTTAAATTGATAGATAATATTTCCAGAAATATTTTGATTTTATTTTGCAGTTCATTGTACTGTATTTTGTTTAATCTCCTTTCCAAAGAGAGGGGAGTCTTTTTGGCTTTTTAGAAATCTTATTGTCCATAATTATTCAATATACAATATTTAATTTTATAAATGTAAGGTTTAAAATACATTAGAAAATAAAGTAAGCATTCAGTACATAATTTAACTATGATTTTGAAGAATAATTTTGTTTAGTTAACTTAAAATATTTATTTTGTTTCAGATAAGAAAGTGATAAACAAGTTTTATGCATGATTGTTTTTAATGAGTTTTAAATAAACCAAATTTTAATTTATATGCGATATAGTTGATTTGGTAAATAAAATCTATCATTTTATTGTTAAATTCATCACCATTGATCACAATATATAGCTTGGATAGGAGATTATGGTTGCTTGAATGAGAGTGGTATTGATTAATAGGGTAATTTTGTTAGCTACGCAAAGTACAATATTGATAATTTTCTAAAGCCCAAGATATTTATTTATATTTGGAAGAGTCTATCTCAATACAATATTAAAATAAGTTAAGCAGAAGTCTACCTAAAGTATTCACAAAATTTAGATGCCATCCAACTCAATCACTTTGTCTCTGAAAACATAGATTCTAAGCAAAAGTTTGAGAAAAGTACATACATGTACTTTTAAACATGTGTTTAAAGTAGACAGTGTGCCTGATCCATATCATAATTTTTTCTAGTAAATATGAACCTTTGTTGTTGTTAAGTAGAGTTTTTCTATTTAAATATCATCATTTAATGAAGCAGGGGACTGACATATACTCTTTCAATATAACCTTTTTTTTACTATTGATAGAGCATTTTTTGAACTTTATGGTTATCCTATGTGATAAAATATACAGTAGAGGTTAAAACATTATTTGAAATGTTTTTAAGAGAGGTGAAATGTGTGTGTAGGAAATACATTTTATATAACATTGTTTAAATTATCTTTCTCAATACTTAGCAATTTGTCAGAAGTTTCTCTACAATTTCTTGTTACGTTGAGATTTGTCAGATGGCTTTACTTTTGCTTCTTGACAAGAGTCCCTTGAATGAAATTCTATGCTGCAAGTTGTACCACAGTCTACTTTTTTTTCTCCTATTTCTCAAACAATGAGACTTGGGATTTTACCAACTTTGAGTGTTTTAATATGCCCATAACCATTTTGGGTTATATACCAGTTGAAAATCTAATTAATTCTCCAGAAAAACACAAAACTTACATACACTAAAAATGTTCCATACAAATTCAAACAATTCATGGATCCCCAAAAGACAATCCATGGATATTTATGGAATTCAAATCATAGTGCTTCTAGACCCACAAAGAAGTCTAGTTATAACAATTTTCACTTATGATCTTGATGGAATATAATATACAGTGAGAACAAGAGAGGGGTTGTTTATGATGAACTGAAAGCTCACCATACTAAAAGTATGAAAGATGTAAAGCTCAAAATTATATATGTACTGTAATTTCAATGATATAAAATGTGCATGCTCTGGACAAAAACTTTAAAAAATCATGAAAGAAAAGAAAAGTAGTTTTGAAAGAGTAGTAGGATTATGAATAAACATTTCCTTTAAAAATTGCATTTTAAGCCTCTATTATTTTGTATTTTAAAAAATACAGTAAAAGGAGAAACCTACAAAAGAGACAACCTATACCCTGGACAAATGCAGTAATCTCTTATCTATTCTTTGAGTATCCACTCTTGCTTCCTTTCTTTTCGTTCTGTTGAATGAAGCTAAAATAATCTTCCTTTTTTTTTTTTTTTTTTTGAGACTGAGTCTTGCCCTGTCGCCCAGGCTGGAGTTCAATGATCTTGGCTCACTGCAACCTCTGCCTCCTGGGTTCAAGCACTTCTTCTGCCTCAGTATCTAGGGTTACAGGTGTGTGTCATCATGCCCAGCTAATTTTTTGCATCTTTAGTAGAGATGGGGTTTCACTATGTTGGCCATACAGGTCTCAAGTTCCTGATCTCGTGATCCACCCGCCTTGGCTTCCCAAAGTGCTAGCATTACAGGTGTGAGCCACCACACCCAGCCAGCTAAAATAATCTTTAAGAAATTCCAATCTGTTTTTACCACACCTCTAATTAATACTCTCCAATGGTTTGTAATTCCTCTCAGAATAAAAATCCTGAATGGGTCTCCAAGGCTCCTCCTCCCACCATTTCCTCCAGTTCACCAGCTTTTCCTAGAAAAAGGCTGTCTTACTTTATATATGACTTTATGCATTCATTCCTTTGTCTTCCTTCCTTCTCTTCTAAACCTTATTCATCCTTTACACTTCAGTTCCACATTTACTTCTTCTTTGGGAAAGCTCCTATTGATCTTTCAGCTTGATCATACTTATCGTATTCCAAATTTTTATTTTATAGCATTTTTCAAGTGAATAAATCAAGAATAAGCCAATGATCCAATTCATATTTGTATAGAATCTTATACAAATTAAAAATATTAAGTTTTCTCTACATAGGTAAAAACGAGGATGAAGAACTACCATATTCTGGCTAAGTTAATCAATATAGGCGCCTAGCCTTCTCCCGTTACAATTAACATAAGCAAAGCAAAGCCTCTACAAGACAGTATGGCAATGAAATTACAAGAGTAACGAACATGCTCAGTGAGTGAGTGGAGAAGAATTTTACAGTTAAGCTGATAACATGACCCCTAAACCTCCAGTGATTTTCATATATTAAAAAAGGGAAAGTCAATTAAGCTGTATAAAGAATAACTTAAACACATTATCTGTTGTCATGTGGACATAATAGCTGACTGGTTGAATCTGTACTTTTTAAAAATTATGTAAGGACAGCTTTAGGTCATTTCACACTAGGGGTTTCAAATGGAAAGACAAATTCGCTCAGTGGGAGCTCTTCAGCATCACCCAAATGGTTGAAATAGGAACTATTTCCAGTTTCACCAAACAGAAAGTGTTGGTACAATTGCACATAGAATCATTTGTGTGGACTTAACAGTTAAAAAAATAGGAATATTTGTCATCCCCTACATTATACTTCAAGAAGCCTAAATATAACAGAAAGATTGTGAAATTATAGTATTTTTAGGTTTAATATCAGATATTTTTTGGAAGCTTCACTTTAGCAAATCTTATTTTGTAATCTAATATTGGCCACAATATACTATGTAAGTAGAAAATACATATATTAGTTAAAAATAATAATTTCAAATCTGATTTAAAAAAAATTCTGTAGATTGCCAAAAAATGGACAAGTTGCTAAAATATTAAGGCCAATGAATCAGCAATTCAATAGCCTTTTCTAGGTTACCATGACAGAAAGAATCATTATCTACTTTGTTCTCTTCCTTCTGTAAACCAAGACTTACAAAGATTTTGCAGCTTGAAATGCATCCCAGACAGCAATGTTCAGTTTTGTCATCAAGTACAGTTACCAGCAGGATGCTGAATGCTGACAAAACATGTAATGATTGCTACTCACCAAAGGGTAATTGGGATTCTGGATTTCAAAATGTTAAAATATTTGAGATGTGGGCAAAGATCTCATGACGAAAATACCAAAAGCAATTGCAACCAAAACTAAAATTGACAAGTGGAATCTAATTAAGCTAAAGATCTTCTGCACAGCAAAAGAAACTATCATCAGAATGAACAGGCAACTTACAGAATGGGAGAAAATTTTTGCAATCTAGCCACCTGAGAAAGGTCTAATATCCAGAATCTACAAGGAACTTAAACCAATTTACAAGGAAAACAACCTATCAAAAGGTGGGCAAAGAATATGAACAGATACTTCTCAAAAGAAGACATTTATGGCTGGGTGCAGTGGCCAGCACTTCGGGAGGCCAAGGAGGGTGAATCACCTGAGGTCAGGAGTTTGAGACCAGCCTGACCAACATGGTGAAACCCCATCTCTACTAAAAATACAAAAACAGCCAGGCATGGTGGTGGGTGCCTGTAATCTCAGCTACTCAGGAGGCTAAGGCAGGATAATCGCTTGATCCAGGGAGGCAGAGGTTGCAGTGAACTGAGATCGCACCACTGTGCTCCAGGCTGGGGGACAGAGTAAGACTCTGTCTCAATTAAAAAAAAAAAAAAAAAAAAAAAAGGACATTTATGCAGCCAAGAAACACATGAAAAAAGGCTCAGCATCACTGATCATTAGAGAAATGCAAATAAAAACCACAATGAGATACCATCTCATGTCAGTCAGAATGGTGATTATTAAAAAGTCAGGAAACAATAGATACTGGTGAGGCTGTGGAGAAGAAATAGGAACACTTTTACACTGTTGGTGGGAATGTGAATTAGTTCATCCATTGTGGAAGACAGTGTGGTGATTCCTCAAGAACCTAGAACCAGAAATACCATTTGACCCATCAATCCCATTACTGAGTATATACCCAAATGATTTTAAATCATTCTAGTATAAAGAAACATGCACACATATGCTTATTGCAGCAGTATTTACAAGAGCAAAGACATGGAATCAACCCAAATGCCCATCAAGGAGAGATTGAATACAGAAAATGAGTTACATATGCACCATGGACTACTATGCAGCCAAAAAGAATGAAATCATGTCCTTTTCAGGGACATGGATGAAGTTGGAAGCCATCATTCTCAGCAGACAAACACAGGAACAGAAAACCAAACACCACGTGTTCTCCCTCATAAGTGGGAGTTGAACAATGAGAACTCATGGACACAGGGAGGGGAACGACACACACCAAGGCCCATCAGGGGGTCAGGGGTGAGGGGAGTGAGAGCATCAGGACAAATAACTAATGCATGTGGGGCTCAAAACCTAGGTGATAGGTTGATAGGTGCAGCAAACCACCATGGCACATGTATACCTATGTAACAAACCTGCATGTTCTGTGCATGTATCCCGGAACTTAAAGTATATATATTTTATATATAACATATATAATATATATACACATAAATATGCCAAAATTTTTAATTTTTTAAATTGTTATTAATTTTAAAATTCCAAGATATATATATATACACACACATATATATATAGTGAGAGCAAACCACTTAAGTTTAAAACCAAATTCAAAATACTGTGTCATTTCTACTTAAATTTAGTCAAAGACTTTTAACATTCAAGTACTTTTTACAAATTATAGACAACTTGATTCAGAGCATAGACATAGAATGTAAATGGAATAAAATATCTGAAGAAAGAAGTTTCCTTTCTCTGTGTATGCTTTTTACTTAATAAACCAATTTTGCTTCACTTTAAAGGGAGAGAGTAACATTTCTCTGTCCTCCTTCGACCTATTTGCTTTGCAAATGTACTTTATTGTAACTTTTAAACAAAGAAAGTCTTCTTATCAATTGTTAGAAGTTTTAGCTTTCCAGAAACTGTGGTTATAGTCAAGTTCATTAAGAGAACCATGCAACTAGGGATATGAATCTCTTCATTCTCTCTACCTGAAGAAATTTCTGATAGAAGATAACTTGGCAGGATAATTTCTATACAAAGTTAATTTCCTATTCAGTTTCTTAGCACCTAATTTTCTCCTTATAGCCTTTAAAGAACACTCACGCATGTAAAGGGAGTAGCTAAGTCCAATGGAAAGTATGAAAATGCTTGTATAAGCACTTGTTACAAGCACTTTTGTGTTGCAGTAGACTGCTCCAAAGATAGTTAGATTTTTAAACATTATTTTAGAAGAATGCAAAGCTCTACAATAGAAGAAACAATATGGCTTAAAGGTTAGAACATATTTGCTTCTGTGAAAAAGTTCTTAAGCTTTTGGTCTTTTTCTTTACACTTTAAATAAAACTATATGTATCTCACTGCTGTTATTAGAATCAATTTGCTAAATAACTAAACTGAAACTAATATTAGAGATGCAGTACTTTCTCATCTTGTTAATAAAATGCTTACAGTAGCATCTAGTTTTTTTCTGAAAAGATGTGTCATTTTTCTGTATTTAAAGTTATGAATTACTTAAGTAGTATTAGCTTTGTTAATCATAAGAATACAAAGCTTCCTCCTCTCATCCCTTCTACCTGGTATCAATTTACAGATATTCCTATTCATAGCATAATTTTTTTTCAAAAAGGACCTGTCACATAGTTTCAGGCTTTTTTATTCTCTTTTATGTCTTGTGTTTCACCTCCCTAATATGGTCAGAAAGAACTGAAAGCAATCTAATACTGATTAGATTATGTTCATGTTCATTTGCGTGAACTTCAGGGCTTTCTTGGGTGGTATTTGGGTAAGAGCTATTGATGTACACATTCATAGTACATTTCTAAATGCTTTATTACTCCCAGGAGTAGAAGACTTTGACCACTGGGTTAATAGTATATCATAAAGAAATATAATATTGGGTTGGAGTCTTACCGAAGAAAGCTTATACAATATAGCTTCTTTTTCTTGGACCTACGCATAAAGCAATAAAAATTACACATTTTTGGTAGGTTAAGTTTTAATCTTAATTCAATTTAACAAATATTTATTGTGCACCTACTATATGCTATCTATAATATTCAATTGAGTCAAGTGTACTTTTATCTATTAAGAAAATTATAATGTAAAATAATAATAATACATGTTAAAGTATGAATCACATGGGCAAATTGTAGTACTAGAGTATAGAATCATTACAAACAAAAGGTGATGAGAGCCATAAAAAGAAAATGAAACTAGTATTTAAGAGTGCTTCTAGGCTGGGCATGGTGGCTCAAGCCTGTAATCCCAGCACTTTGGAAGGCTAAGGCGGGCAGATCAGAAGGTCAAGAGATGGAGACCATCCTGGCCAACATGGTGAAACCCCGTTTCTGCTAAAAATACAAAAATTAGCTGAGAGTGATTGTGCGCACCTGTAATCCCAGCTACTTGGGAGGCTGAGGCAGGAGAATCACTTGAACCCGGGAGGCAGAGGTTGAAGTGAGCTGAGATCAAGCCACTGCACTCCAGCCTGGCTACAGAGGAAGACTCTGTCTCAAAAACAATAATGATAATAAATAATAAAAAAAATAAATAAAAAGTGCTTCTAAATGCCAGGTATTTTAGACTTCTTTAGGTGAGATGAGGGCACATCTTTCTGGATAGGAGAGAAGCAGCGGAGATAGACATGCTCATTTGAAGACTGTTGAGTGCTTACTACGCGAACAAAAATTTCAGGTAGAGTATCAAAAGAAGTTGTGTGAAGGCAGCGGCAGTTCATATGCTGATGAATTATGATTTGTAATTTGTGACACTTTCAAACTGACAGAAAATATGACTTGTTTCTTTCACATTTCCCAGCTTTGTCTTATTGGTGTTATCTACTTTATTGTGACTCCCTATGATTAGACAGGGATGAAAGCAAAAACTACATTGCTCCTACCCTGAAACAGAATTAGGGAGACAAAAATCCTCACCCATCCCATTCCTCAGGTAACCCAGAGCATACAAGAATCCTCTCCACTATTTAGAGTGAATCATAATGGCAGTAGTAGTAGAAGTAGTAGTACTAGTAGTAATGAGAGTATTCAAATAAGCACAGTTGCCGTTTATTCAACTCTTAATATATGCCCAGGAATATGCTCACATTGATTAAATCATTATTTATCTTTACATTTCCCCATCAGGGTATGTTTTATGTCAAATCATTCGTAAGTGAAAGAAAATAACTTCTGCTAGATTAAACATACAAGACAAATTTGTTATTAGATAAGGGGATGTTTCATGAACCAGAGATGGTCAGTGTAACTGAGCCTCAAGAAGGGAGAAGCCTCAGGACCTGACAGTACATTAAGAACTCAGGAAGGAGGCTCCCTCAGTCTCTTATCTTTGCTTTTCTCTCTATATCTGTAGCTTGACTTTCTCTATTTCTATGTATGCATGACAAGAGAAAGGTAGTCACTTTACAGCTTCAGGAGGCTAACCAACATTAATTGCTATCTCTTAAGCCCCATTCTAAATTTTCGGGAAAGAATATATGACTATAAGAGCTTGGATCAGATATACAAAACTAAGCCAAACAAAAAAATAGCTAGTATATCAGGTTCACTTAGAACACATATGGAGGAAGAGTTCACAAAGAAATAAATCATGTATGCATTCTCCAGTGTAAGAATGATTAAAAAAAAAAGAATAAGTAATTTGCCTAAGTTCACACAGCAAAGAAATGGCAAAATGTGATTTTAAATACAGATTTTTGTCTGAGTGGTTTTCATTGAATGCTACCCAAGTAGCTCTCGCTGAAGTCTGTTGACTCTTGTATTAGTTTCCTACTGCTGGTAGGAAATGATCAAGTAGCAAGTTGCCATAAACATAGTGTCTTTAAACATAAAGTAATCTGATGGTTCTGGAGGTTAGAAGCCTTAAGTGGATTGTTAGGGCTGTGTCACTTCTAGAAGATCTAGGGATCATCCATTTCCTTTCCTTTTATTGCTTCTAGAGGCCACCTGCTTTCCTTGGCCTGGGGCCCCTTCCTTGCACCATTCTGACCTCTACTTTTGTCATCACATCTCGTTCCCTCCCTAGAATTATCCTGCTCCCCTCTTAAAATAACCCTTGTGATTGCATTGGTTTCACCCAGATAATGCAGAATAAACTCCCCATCTCAAAATTCTTAATTTAATCAAGTCTTTAAGGTCTCTTTTGCCATAAAATTTTCACAAGTTCCTGAGATTAGGGTGTAGACATCTTTGAGGAGGCCATTATTCCAAGTACCATGACTCTCTAGAGTCTAGTCTAAGTAATTCCTACTTAGTACTGCACTTTGGGATTTACATTTTAGTCTTTTTACAACATCACATTCTACCCATTTCTTATTATTTTTATTTATCTGTGATGATGACTTTGACAAAAAGTACTATTTTTTTCTGTTTCATCTTAAAGTTACTTGAGATTCTGCCATGCTTATAAGAATTAATATTTCTTGCTCCTGATAATTCCCAGATGCTTCATTACTAGTGTAACTCATTCATTATTTGAGATGGACTTTGAAGCAGAGTTCTAATTTTGACAAAGATGAGAGCAAAGGATCCATTAAATTGGAAGGATTTTTATGAACAAAGCTGCCAGAACAATGTAAACATGGAATATGAATGGAAAAGTCCTTTATGGAGTCTGTAGGGATTATGTAATGGAAGGATGAGAGAGTTAAAGTAGATTGGGAGCCATATCATAAATTTTTTCAAACTGATCTGTAATGCATTTATGTAATATGATTTATGGGAAAATGATAATTACTCAAAATTAAGTATTTTACAAATCTATTACTTTTAAATGTGTTTTTGTGTAGAAAAGGCCCATTTAGCTATTCGGGAAGCTCAGGCAGGAGAATGGCGTGAACCCGGAAGGAGGAGCTTGCAGTGAGCCCACATAGTGCCACTGCACTCCAGCATGGGCGACAGAGTGAGACTCTGTCTCAAAAAAACAAAAAAAGCTTGCCATTCTTTATGTACACATGGGTTCTGCCTCTAAAATTTCAAACACGGTCTTTTAAAAATAATTGTACTATTTATTGTTTTGAAACAGACACACAAACATACACACACACACCACCATCAACACGTTAGCAAGACCTCATGCAAGGCTGGATGTAAAACATGATTGGAACACCATAGACATATACTCTTAAACAAAGGCTTGCTTATTCTGCTTATACCATTCTGTAGTTCTAATGATTTTTAATAGTATTAACTGGTTTTCTGAATGTAGGTATTTGTCTCTATGTAAAGTGTTAGGTAGTAGTTACACAATGGGCAAAATATATACTCATTTCCATTGTATTCATCTTGAGTATAACTATTCATACTTATGTTAACAAAAATAAACTTAATTTTATTGTTATTAAAAACCAGCTATGAAAGTATTTAATGAATACAAGTCAACTTTGGAGCAAAAGCAGGTTCCTTGAATTTGAGCTCACAGTCTGAATGAACTATTTTGGCATCCACGAGATTAAAATGATTAAATTACTTCTCTCCTGTGTCTTATATTCACATAGGAAGTTTTGTACTTTTGCTCAACCACAGAATGCTTTACCCTCCAGAAGAGGGGAAAAAAAAGTAATTCCATAGCTAATGAAAGGGACATTGTGTTCTGTGTAACTTAATGTTTCCTCTAGATTTACTATTTTAGAAAGGGTTAGAAATGGAAAG
Organism: Macaca nemestrina; assembly: GCF_043159975.1. Classification (NCBI taxonomy): domain Eukaryota; kingdom Metazoa; phylum Chordata; class Mammalia; order Primates; family Cercopithecidae; genus Macaca; species Macaca nemestrina. Next base: position 63,087,702 of record NC_092128.1, on the reverse strand, counting down.
TATTAAGCACTAGTGACTTACAATGACATCATTCTGTATTTAATAAAATGTGTCCTTACAATTTTACCAAGACTTTCAAAATCATAGAACTTTATCTAATTTTAATTTTTACCTTAAAAATGAGAGTTCTTAGAATTTTTATATCTGATATGCATTTTCTGAAGTATGATAAAAGATAAGTTTAAATATTTAGGCAAATTTAACTGTTTTGCCTATGAAAATATTCCCAGTGTACTGTGTTTATTAAAAAATTCCCACAATATTTACTGCTTATTCATTTATTTAACTGACATTTAATGAGTGTCACATATTTTATGTCAAAGGTATAAAGATACATAACATATAGATTTTTTTCTAAAGAGTAAATTTATATACACGTGAATATATAGCATGTATTGGGATAAGTGATGACAAAGACATATACAAATGATTCAGGTACACCAAGAGGTGTCACAACAGGTTTGCTTGTGGCAAATATGTTAGTGGAGCTTTAGAAGCTTAATTGACTCTGAACATTTGGTCCCTTTAAGAAAAGATTGGACTTCTCCCAGTTTCAGCTCTCTCTGCAAATGCTTGGAGCAGCAAACTGCTAGCATTATGAACACAGCAAGCTTCCAAAGGGAGGACTCTAGCCTGTATAATAGCATCGACTCACCATTGATATTTCAGAGATAAACACTGACTTAGTTATCTATATGGGCAAGCAAAGAATAGATGAATAAAACCCAAGGTCACTTTATAAAAGCCACTAGTATTCAATTCTTTATATTATTTAATTCTTTCAATGCTTTTCCTCACTAACTCACTGACTAAAATTGACCAACAGAATAAAATGGCATCATTTATCATGGTGGAATTCTTAGTCTTTTAAAGGATCTCTAAAACAATTACACTTTGATATGATGAATATTTGAAGCCTACAGAGAAATACTAGAATAATGCTAGCTCCAGGATCTTACTGTATTTAGGTTTTGGCCCAGTCCTGGTGCCCATCTGTACCATCTACCAAAAGGCCTGCCACTAAAGGTAGATCTAGGTTACCTCTGCTTCAGCATTCTCAGCCCAGTGGAGCCAACTACCATAACTCTCCATATTGATGAAAATAAATCTAGTTTATGTGAGAACTTTTCGAAACCTAATATATTGATATGAAGCTTTGTTACAACAGTACAGAGTTAGTTGCAATGCCTTTGAAATATTTTTCTTCAACTTCCAGAAATGCACCACCAAGTGAACCTGATCATTTTTCTAACCTAAATTATTTCAAACTGCTTGTCTCTTATATACATTCTTTTATACTTATACATATAATATTTTAGCCAATAGGATAATTCTCTCTTTATACCAGAGTATGAAATATAAAAGTTCTATAGGAACATCGGGGTTAGTACTGTGAGTATTAGAATTGGGTTTGATGTTAGATTGCAATGACTTGGCTCCAGACTGCCTACATCATACATTTTTGATGAATTCATATCAGTTTACCATAGCAATAACCAAGACAAGTATAGTTGTGCTATATTATTTATACATGCTGAATCTATGTTTAGACAAAGTGAATATAAGTCCAAAAAAATGTAGCATCGATTGCTGATTGATAATGGGCAAGATAATTAGAAAGCTTGCTAAGGCTAAGTAGGACAATTTAATGAGTGAAAGCTGGTAACTTGGGTTGAAAAAGACACAGTAAATGGATGAATATAAAGAACCAAATGCTAATACAGAGCATTGATTTGATTGAAGCCTTACCAGAAAGTCCACAGACACAGAAGATTACAAAATGAGCATCACTAAGGTCCTTCTTGGCTGGGACACATTTCATTTAGCAAAAATAATTATCATAAAAGAGTGTCAAGACTTTTTGACATAAGGCCTGAGAAATACAATGACCAGAGACTTTCATGACCAAGAATTTGGTGGGACTTAAATCATAATTTTAAATGTCTTTGTCTGGTCTTTGTCTAGTCTGGCACACTGTGGCTATAGACTTTTTGAACCACATTGTTAGTATCAGAGGAGGTACTCATGTGGATATGTCCCTTTCCAGGACTATAGATATGTGGGTGATATCCATAAAATAGATAGCACTGGTGGTTCTGTAAGCTAAGTATTAGTGTTCTTTCTAGTAGTGTTAGGCAGCCACCTGTTCAATTGGTCTAACTCTCAATCCACAGATTTGATGAGACACTGTAGTCATAGATTTGAGTGTTAAATGGGCATGCTATAATTGGAACAACTGAAATGACTGATGGAAGAGGAACTGTAGGATGAGAGAGTTCCCTAAAACCTTGCCCTTAGGAACTTATCACTTTCAGTTAGATTATTTGACCCTGCCGATATTACTTATCTGTATCTATGACAAGTTTAATAAGCAGTTACAAGATTAACACACATAAATATAGGAAGGTCTAAGATGCCATCATGAGATCAGAGATTACAGAGAGAGCAAGAAAAGAGATTGGGACTTCAATAAAAAGAGATCCTATGTCTGGTAGAATGATAAATAAGAATGTGGAACTGGGTATGGAGAGACTTGTGAGCAACATCTGCTAAGGTATTGGAAAAGCAGGTGAAGGAAAAGCAGGGTGGAGATTCAGGATTCACAGATTATTTTTATGGATTTTTCATATATTATGTCTATACACACAGAGCTAGCTATAAAAGCAAATTATTCTGTATTCAGTTATATATTTATTATATAGTTAAACTACAACTATATGTATGACTGTGTTACTATATATATATATATATATATATATATATATATCTCCTTTCTTTAGCCACTGAGAGCCTAGAAGCAGTGACACTAGTAATAAGCATATCCACTGGATATCATTCTTCATTAAAAGAAGCCAGGGTTCCTTGGAGAAGTGGTTGAAGTGGTTGAACTGGAGCAGGAAAAATATAAGATTAATCTAGGGCATTAATATGCTTAAAAAGAAGGAAAAAGAAAGAAAAGTAAAGATGGATGTCAAAAGAACATAGGAACCAACCTGAAAAACCTCACAATGGCTGAAGCTGGAACAATTTGGGCAACAAAATCAATTATGATATTACTGGATCATAACCCAAATAATAATATAAATATCTGAATCATACAAATATAAATAAATAACTGAATAAAGAAGTAAATGAGAGAAGAGACAACTCTTCCTTTCAGAATAATTACAATTAAAAATGTAGATGAAATGAGGAAAATAGGAAATCCTCATTAGAACGTCACAGTACTAACTGCTGCAGGCAAGACACAAGGAAGGGCGCTAAAATTAGTGGACAAAAGTTTAAGGAGGAATGGAATATTTTCATAGTCATAAATGATTTCTCCCTAAAATACATTAATTATAAAGAAAAAAACCTTTTCAGTGGAGAAACCTGGCAGCCACCACCTTAACCAAGAGATCTGGGTAACTTATCAAATCATGAACTCCCTACCATGATGTACAAAAAACCTTTTCAGTGGAGAAACCTGGCAGACACCACCTTAACCAAGTGATCTGGGTAACTTATCAAATCATGAACTCCCTACCATGATGTACTGAGATGTGATTCATTTCTGTGGTATCCTTCCCAATAATGCATTACCTCAATCTCATTATGAGAAAACACCAGAGAAACCCAAACTGAGTAACATTGTACAAGATAACTGACTTGTCCTTTATAAGTATCAAGGTCATGAAAGGCATGAAAAGGATGATTATATACCACAGAATAGAAGAGACTAAGAAGATATGACAACTAAATGCAATCTGGGATGTTGAATTGGATCCTGAGAAAACAAAAGGACATTAGTGGAAAAATCAGTGAAATCTGAATAAAGTCTATAGTTTAGTTAATAACATTATGGCAGTATTAATTTCCTAGTTTTGATATGTGTATCACAGTCAAATTTTAATGTTAGGGAAAGCCAGGTAAAAGATGTATGTAAACTCTGTACTGTTTCTGCAAATCTTCTGCAAATATAAACTAATCTGAAAATAAAGTAAAAAGAAATGTGTGACATACAAAGAGAAGCCATTTTATGTGTCATGGAATTGTGAAAAACTGCTGTTTAATCATTAGTATTAGGATGCTTTTGATAGCAAGTAACAGAGAAACCAATTTTTTTTCGTCTTAATGGCTTATTGAAAAGAAGAAATCTTGAAAGTAGGTGATGCTCAATCAAGATGTCATTCAAACATGACTCTAACTTCTTTTCAATTAGATTCTCTTTAGTTTAGCCTTCCCTCACAAGCTGCTTTACCCTCAACCTGGTGATGAGAAAACTGCAAAATTTTCAGGTCTATCACTAATGTCCAGGGAAAGAGTCCTACCAATTGCTGTCTTTAAAAAGCAAGGAACTGTTTTTTTCCCAGAAGTTCTCTGGAAAACTCACCCCTCCCCAAACATAACTGGAATAAATTGGGTTGGATACTCATTACTAAGCAAATTGCAGATGCAAAGTGAATCATTCAGACCATTTATTTTAACCTTGATTTCGAAGAGCAATCACTGGCCAGCAAATTCTGACTACTATGCCCACCCAAGAGCTGAGGATGGGGTGCTGAGCTATGTGGGAGCTGGTTTAAATAGACAGACTAAAATCAGGTTCTTAGAGAGGGGAACTGGATAAAAGGAATGAGCACTGTCCACAATAACATATTTTCAAAACAAAAATCATACATGTGATCTGGTACTAATAAATATTCTAATATGGGAGCAAAGACAGACTCCAAAATTCATACCCTTCCAGAAAAACCTAGGAAGGTTTTCGCTCATCCTCTCTACAGCACAGCGCTATAATTATTTTGGCAATCTGGGGGAGACCCAGTAGGTTAACTTATTAGTCCTTTAAATTCCAGCACTGATTAGTCTGATCCTTTTCCACTTGTTTCCTTCAGCAGTCTTGGAAATGGTTCGTTTGTTTACATATATTTGGCACATTTCCCATCCCTAATTTGATCACCTGCACCTGGAAAGTCCTGGTAATTTCATTCGAAAATTCAGGTGCCCTCATTATGAAACAAAGCATTAAATAAACTTCCTGCTGGCTGCAGAAATTTAAATTGTTCTCACGTAAGCACTTCACCTTCTTACACACTGAATGTTATATGAAAAGCAAACAAAAAAGTGTCTTTTGACAGAGAGCATAAAAATACTCCGTGCTATCTAGAGAAAAAGCAATCTGTAATTGGAATGAGTTGGCAAAGTTCTCCATATTGGCATAATTCACCATATGCAAAAGCCTCAATACTAAAGATGCTGGTGATAGTATTGTAAAAAAGTACAGAGCTGGTTTGTGTACCTCCAAATATAAACACTCTTTAACCAATGTGAAATGAAATATTTTTATATATCTTATCATTTGAATATAGTTTAACAATTATTATATGAAGGTAATTATAGTTATTCAAATGCCATCAAAAGAAGCCAACTTTCAGTTACACAGTACATGTTATGCTATGTATTTCTATAGTAAAATTGAAAAATATATGGATACACTGCTCTTGCACTGAGGGCCAATTGGATACATATCTGTACATCTGAACTCTCTTTTATCTCTAGACCCAGGCATCTTACTGCTTGTTGGATTTCTCCATTTGGATAAACCTTGACTGCCCAAATTCAGTCTGTTTAAAATGAAATTCATTACAACACAACCCAATCCTGTTTCTCTCTTCCATCTTTACTTTCAGTTAAGAGTACCACTATCCTTATGGTGGCCTCAGTCTATAAAGTCCAGGGTCATCTCTATTCTTTCTCACTCCTTCTCAGCCTCTACTCACAGGTACTAAGTGTTCTGGATTGTATTTCTAAATATTGTTTTAATCTGTGCTTTACTTTCCAATCCTACAATGACTGTGTTGTTAGAGCAGATTATGTATTTCTAGCTGATCTCAACTCCAAAAATCTTTCTGCCTCTCCCAACACAGAACACACGCGCACAGGCACGCACACAAACACACACACACACACAGAGCTTTCAGAGATAATTACAAATACATAAATTTGATTTTATGATCTTGCCCCTCCTCACTTCCTATGATTTTATGCCCTACTACTAGCTAGTAACTAAAGTTTATTGACCAGTTGTGGTGGATCCCACCTGTAATCAAAGCATTTTGGGAGGCTGAGGTGACAGGATTGCTTAAGCCCAGGAGTTTGAGGCTGCAGTGAGCTGTGATTGTGGCACTGCACTCCAACCTGAGCAACAGAGCAAGACCTTGTCTAAAAGAAAAAAAATGTTTATTAAACAAGGTCTTTCATAATTGGGCCACAAACTACCTTAGCAGCTTACTACAATGAATATCTTTTAGATCTCAGCTTGATTTTATACATGTCCTCCTTTTTAAAACACTTGCTTCTCTCATCCTCCAAGACACCTTTCTCTCCTATTTCTCTTCCCTCTGGGACCAGACTTTACTTCAGTTGTTTTATTCAGTCCTTTTATTTTAGTTAGCACCTTTATGGCAATTACTCCCAAATGTGGCACCTTCAGCTGAGATATTTTTCTGCATACCAAACCTACGTATTAACTGCCTATTACTTAATATGTCCTCTTGCATAGCAAATTGAACCTATCACTTTCTTCTCTCCATTTAATTTGTCCCTCAATATGCAATCATCAAATATTCATAATTTTAACTCCTAAATATTACTGTGATGTTTGAAAATGTTTCAGGTCTTTTAGTTTGATCTAGATAATGGTCATTGGTAGAGGATAGGTGGAAAAACAATATAAACTTAGATCTGTTATTTTAAAATTACATAAACCAAAAAGACTACTAAAAACACAGAATAGACTCAACAGTACTTTAAAACCTAGAAATAATTTACACTTTGCAAGTACAGCAAACAAATTATTACCAGCAACATACCTATTATAGATTTATTCATTTTATCTAGCTTCAATCCAGATTTTAGCATGAAGTATGTTTGATATTGAATAGTAATTCTAACAGTAAAATAAGATGTGTGAATTTCATTATTTTATATGTAAATAACATTTAAAAAATAAAACCATTACTATATGCAGTATTTCTAAACTTTATGGTAAAGAATTTTTTCATTATACTCTCCATAAACTGTTAAAATATTCATTAATATATAAACACCATGCTATTTTAATATACAAATACTTCTGAATATTGCTATTCTCACAATTGGAACAAAACATTACACTTACAAAGCAATATTATGGTTGTATTTTTTGCATGACTGTATATGCAAGCTAGGTTTCATGTTATAACTGGATCAAAATGCTTGATTTAAAATTATATAGAAAAATTGATGTGAATACATAAAAAAAATGAAATCCTCACTCACCCTGTCTCATTTGTTGTATTCCAGTTGTTGTATCAAGTAGAGCTCTAGTTTGGTTTCTCAGGGCAAGCAGCATAAGAAGTCTGCACTTACTTAATTATTTTCAAAGACCCTTAAAATACAAAGATAAGTATTTTTATACTTTTTGCAAAAGTTTTACGTGTTTATTTTGTTCAAACCATATGAGATTGCCCATCTGTGAATATTTTGCCTACAAAAAGTGGCAGTTTCATATGGTTCTTATATAATTTTCTCCTATTCTATTAAATTTACAAAAACTATTTTCTTAATTTATATGTGTAAAAACCATAAAATAGAAATGTTCAAAGAACATTTGAATTCAGCTTTACCAAATTGTAGCTAAAACTATTTTTTGTTAATATTTGTATCATCTATGATAAATATATTTATTGATTCATAAAGATAATAAATTTTATGTTACCTTTTATTCAGACTTGGAGCTGGAATGCTGGAAAAACTCTTTAAGCCATATACAGAATGTAGCATTGTAACAGTAACAAAATTACCATACTATAAAAACAATTTTGTTATGGCAGCAGGTCCCATGATATCCTATAATCCAATAAAGATTTGCATGTACTCAAAATAATTTAAAAATAAATAATTCTGAGAGTGTGTTTATATTTTGCTTATCTAAATTTTTTAAATGTTATTTCTACTGGCAGTAAAACTAAACATTTACTTGTCTGTTCCTTAAAGAATTGCTCTTTTTTTTTCTCTTGCAAATAACTCTAAGATAAAGTTTATAATGTATGAATGACATTAAGAAATAAATTAACAGAAAATTAAAACTTCCTGCTCAAGAACGAGTAGCTTAAAGCTTCATTTTACTAATGGAAATAATTCCTATTTCATTTTTACTAAAGTATATAAAACATTTTTCTTCATGTTTTGTATCAGTTAAGATGCTTTAAACTCCGAGTAACACAGACATCACAGCTAACAATGAGTTAACATATGAGAAGGTTATTTTAATCTCACATTCTGTTAAAGCAGTAGTTTTGCGGTGATATTAAAGATCCAGGTACTGTCCATGATTTCACCTTCTGATTCTCTGTATGTTAACTTGTACTCTTAGACTGAAACCTTTCAGAAGCCCAGTATGTCTACAGGCATCATAGCTAGACAGCAAGGTCCAGAAGAAAAGGAAGACTGCTTCTTTCCATGCAGCTAAGTTTTCTGAACAAGAAAATCCCTTCCCCTTATCCCTCATTTTAATTGGACAGAATTACATCACATATGTCTGGCAAAATCAGTCATGGGCTAGGAAAGGGAATTACCTAATTGGCTTTAAATGATCAATATTCTACTTTTTAGTGCTTCTTTATACACGTAGCAATGGTGAGAGTGAACACTCAAACAAAATAGGGGTTCTGTTATCAAGAAAGAAGGACAGAGCAATGCCTTGCTTTAGGCAACCTAATGTTTCCAATAGTCATCAAATATATTTATGCTCCAGATTTTGCCAATGAATCTGTGCATTTTTATTTAGGTGAAGAAAACCTACATACAATGTTGTAAATGAATCTGAGTTTTTAATACTCTATTCTTAATATCTCTGATACAGAAAGTTGCCTAGAATGATACATAATAAATTTAAAGTTAACTCTTGAAAACAGAATAGGGACTATGAGGGGAGAGCACTTTCACTTTTTAATTCATGTTTCTAGGTGTCTGACATTTTACAATGAAAATGTGTCACTAATTTTGTACCTTAAGAACAAAAAAATAATTGTGTTTCCTAGTAATGTAGTATACAACAAAAATGATTGCAGTGAAAAGAAATACAATTTCTGCAATTCAAAAAAGAAGAATAAAGCGTATAATTTCAGACAGTATGCTATGATATATTGATCTGAGGAAGCCATTTCTCAAGGTGTGGGAAGTCTATCCCTGAACATGGTATACAGAAGTTTGATATTTAATAACAGTATTAAGGTTTTTAGACCAAGCATACACTGCTGAGTCATTTCGAAGCCAGGTATTTCTGGATCATTCAGATTTGAATGATCCAATATAGTAGCTACTAGCCACATGTGGCTACTGAGCACTTGAAGTGTAACTTTAGTCAAAGTGAGATGTGCCATAGAGTGTAAAATACATACTCCATTTCAATAAATAAAAATATCTTATTAATAAATTTTGACATTAGTTACATATTGAAATAATATTTTGGATAACATTGGGTTAATAAATATATAATTAAAGTAGTTTTCATCTGATTCTTATTTGTTGATTGTTAATGTTGCTTGCAAAAGATGTGAAGTTTTAGATATGGTTTAAATTTGTGGTTCACATTATGTCTACTTTATGGCTCTGGTCTAGATGTCTCGTGAGTGGGAAAGGTTAGATTGCAGTCTCCATAAGAGCTGAGCAGGCCCATGTAAAAATCAGTGGCTGAATGTGCTTGGTTTGAAGTTATATCTATGAAACTTGAATATTTAATTCTCTCAGGAATAAGATTAATTTTTAATCTCATAGATAATTATATTCTGGATAGATATAATCTGGATAAATAATAATCTCAGGTAGGAAAGGAACTCACTCTGAAGAAACAAGGGAGGAGTGTAAAACAGAAAAGGAATAATTATTCGTCAGAAATCTGAAGAAAGGGATAGTGTTGAGAGTAGCAGACAACCCTGCCAATCAGATTACCTTCTGGCCTAGCCATCATAATAAAGATGGAGTGAAATTATAATTAACTTAAGAAATTGATATTTGGCTGAGCCAATGAAGTACCCAGAGCTGAGGCGGCACCTGATGCTAATCTAATAATTAATTGAACACAGATGTGAAGGAGAGCTCTCCTTTCCAACTCATGTGCTTCAGCTTAGTAAGCAGTCAGAGATGAGGGAAGTGACAACATCACCTCCTCAGGAAGTTTCAAAAGGTGTCACCATAGAGACTCAAGAGCTTTTCAGCCTCTCTTTGGGGCATCTAAGGAGCAGCATGCTATAGCCTAAAGATCTCCCAGGAGCTTCAGGAAGGAGCCCTAGGGATTTGGGGATGAGGTTTCCAGATTATACAGCTGTGCTGTGGGTAAGCTTTCATGTTTTCTTGCTTTTATATTATGACTCATTTACTTTTCATGCTACTGTGATTCAAGGTAAATATGAACTATAGTTTAAAACATTTAGAAACAAAATTAAATCATTTTAAGGTGAGTAGGATAGAGGAAAAAGGTTCTAACACTTAAATTTTAAGCTATTTGGAAATGCATCTATAGTAATGAGTGACTTCTGTGATCTACTTTACTACTTTGAAGTATTAACAGATGACATTGCTTTAATATTCAAATTATACACTGGAGAGTCTTCGCATTAACTGGGCATTCCCTCTTTCTCTGACCAAGCCACGCTTAGATCACTCAGTACTGCTTTAGAATGCCAGTTTCTTAATGTTCACCTGCCCAGGCTTTCAACTTCTCCCCCTCCTCCTCCTCCTCCTTCTTCTTCCTCTTTTTGAGACAGAGTCTTGCTCTGTCACCAGGCTGGAGTGCAGTGGCACGATCTTGGCTCACTGCAACCTCCGCCTCTGGGATTCAAGCGATTATCCTGCCTCAGTCTCCTAGTAGCTGGAATTACAGGCACGCACCACCACACCCAGCTAATTTTTGTATTTTTAGTAGAAACAAGGTTTCACCATGTTGGCCAGGATGGTCTCGATCTCCTGACGTCATGATCCACCCGCCTCGGGCTCCCAAAGTGCTGGGATTATAGGCGTGAGCCACCACGCCCAGCCTCAGCTTCTTTAAACATATGATAATCAAGTATTATATCCAGCATAAAAACAGAGAAACTTTAAAAATCATCAGGTAAAAGATTATTAGTATAAATATTGTCAGTTTTACACAAAATATAATTAATTTAAATACATAATAAGCAAATTAATCTAGTGATAACTGAAGTATAAAAGGTTATAAAAATATAGAATGTATTCCTGCTTAAGAATAGTATTTACATATTTTAATTATATAAGTAAATCTTGAATACCTTATTGGTTTGAAAAAAATTACACAACATAGTTGCATATCTTGCCACTGAAATTCATCTTCATTCCTTTTATATAATCATGATTGTTAAATATTTTATATTTATACTGTCATTTTTCTGAACAATATTATATATTTACAAATATACTATCTATAATTATGGGTATCTATACTGTATTAACACAACCATATATCCATAACTTTTTATATCTCTACAAATAGTTTTTAGTTTTTTTCTAGTCTTTTTTCTAAGTGGGATCATACTGTATAATAATGTTGTATTTGGGAACTGGAATTTCTGTCCACAATGTGTCTGCGAGTCTTCCCGTGTCATCACATCTTGAATCTACTTAATTCTTTTAAAGGGCTGCTTAGGTTTTCATAGTATAGATAAAACATAATAAATAACATTCAACTTTCAGGAAAGTTGATGAAAGCAATGTGTTTTACTTTTGAGAGAATAAACTGTATTTTTTACTGTAGAGTCTGTAAGTTTCCAAGGGTTTCGGATTTGAGAAGCTGATGTGTATTTTCATGTCCATTTACATATAAGGAAACCATGTCCAGTGAGCATAAAACTTACTCCAAATCAAACAGTTTGCAAGTTGTGTGTTGATATCTGACTATACTTGGCAGCCTTCCATTTATGTCAATGAGCTAAATTACTGATGTTAGAAAAGGTTAGTTTTTAGAACTGAATATGTAGTTGTGATAAAGCACTATTCATGATTGAGGGAAAACCTTGAGCAAATACCTAATAGATGTTGTGGAATATAGATTGTGATTTTTATCAAAATAAAATTGAATTGTGAATTCCTAGGTGTCTTGAACAGCCTGGTAGCAACTATCCAGCATAGGCACAGATATATTTTTCAGACTAATTAGCATTTTTGTGGCAAAAAGTCATGTATTTAAAAAATCTATTTAAGTAATGTCTTCCTTTTGTAAAAAAAAAAATTGAACCCAACAAATTTCGCCTGAAATTAAAATGAATTATTTTTAATTCCTCAAGGTTAATATTTGAAAACACATTGTATAGCTATGCAGCCTGAAAAAAGAAGTAACATAGACATACCCCTAGTCCTTCTCTTCTTGCCTTCTAAAGAAAACTCAGAATCTGCCAGCTTGACTCCCGGTCTTCCGCTAAGCTTAATGAAAGTAATGGGTAGAAAAAACATAGATGCCAGGAGTGCTAGATTGAATTGGAAAGGACAACTTTATTTCTAGAAGAGTAAGGGAATACATCCATAACGGACGGGAAGAGAAGAAAGTTTCTAAAATGTGGAACAATGACAGGTTTTGTAGACACCTTCTGTGTAAACCAGTTAAGGAAACAAGGAGAAATTTTTGCTGTACATTGTGAATGGAATCTCTTTTGGGGATTTAAAAAAGACTTTAGTTAACATTGATAAACCTGTTATGATTTTTTGAATATTAAAGTAAAGAATAATTTGAAAAACTAAATTTAATCTAACAAAGAGTATTTAACATGCAGTATAAAGGGTACCATTAGGTGAATAAAATTAAATAAAACAGCTGGAGTAAACAAAAAACTATCAAGGATAGAGATAGAAATTATTGCAAGGAGAAATACGAGTACATTACATATTTGTTCAAGAAGCCTTAAAATAAATAACAGGAGAGGAGTTTCAGTTGGAGAGCAATGTGATCTTAAATATTTCAACATAAGAAAGAAGTCACATGATGAAACTGAGTTGTAAAAATTGAATCTTTTCACGGGATACAGGACAGATATCTCTGAAGAGAAATAGAAACTATCTCAGAAATATATTAACATGAAACAGGTGCAATTAATTAATAAAGGGTTAATTATTTCCTAAATATACTATTAAATACTAAAATTTTAAGTCATTAGATAACACAAGACTAAGGCATATAATAGAATTTTTTTAACTAATTCAGATTTATTCCTATGAGTTATACTAAATGTAAAATAAAATTAGAAATAAGCTTAACCAGGGTAATGGGTATATGTAAAATGGAATTAGTGGTACATCCTATGTAATTTGAATCACATACCCTTAATCTCTGAAAATTAGATACATGAATGAGCAATTAACATGATTCATAATACATTATAATTCTATTTTCTATAAACCTCAATACCATAATATTGGTATAGTGACATTTGCATCAGAAAATTATGCATTAATAAAAAAGATTTTTCTATAATTATTTCAATAAAATTATAGCTAACACTGAACACTTATTATATTCTACGAATTTACTAAATTCATACTAAGATACATATTTTAACTCATTTGATTCTCAAGCAGCCCAAAGAGTTATCTACTACTTTTACCCCTATTTTAAAGAAAAGAAAATTGAGACATACACTAGTTAATTAACTTTTAGTCACCCAATGTGTCAACTTGTCTGGGCTAAGGTATGCCCAGATAGCTGGTAAAACATTACATCTGGGTGTTTCTGTGAGGGTGTTTGAGGAACTTAGCATTCGAATCAGTAGACTGAGTAAAGTAAATCACCCTTACCAACGAGAGCAGGAATCATCCAATCCGTTGAAGTTCTGGATAGAACCAAAAGGCAGAGGAAGGTGAATTACTTCCTGTTCTTGAACTAGAACATCCACCACCCACCTTCTCCTGCCCTTGAACATCTGGACTCCAGATTCTTCGGTTTTTGGGCTCTGGCGACTTACACCAGCAATTCTCTTCCCCCTCCCACCCCTCCTTCCAATTTTCATGTATTGGATTGAAAGTTATACCACAGGCTCCTCAGATGTAACTCAGATTGAATTACTCCACTGGCTTTCCTGGTTTTCCAGCTCGCAAATGACAGAAAAACTTCGCAGCCTCCATAACTGAGTGAACTAGACAATTCCCATAATTGTCTCTCTCTTTCTCTCTCTGTCTCTTAGTGGTTCTGTTTCGGTGGAGAATCCTGACTAATGGATTCCCCAAATGAATTCTCAAAATTCTAAGTGATGGAGACAGCATTTGAATCTAGGAAATTTAGTGCAAAAGCTTATACTCTTAATCACTACTCAACAATGCCTTACTCAGCAGTTAATCCAAACTTTTTTTTTTTTTTTTAGACAGAAGCTCACTCTGTTGCCCAGGCTAGAGTGCAGTGGCGCAATCTTAGCTCACTGCAACCTCCACCTCCTGGGTTCAAGTGATTCTCCTGCTTCAGCCTCTGAGCAGCTAGGATTACAGGAATGAGCCACCACTCCTGGCTAATTTTCTTTTTTTTTTTTCAGTAGATGTGGGGTTTGGCCACGTGGACCAGGTTGGTCTCGAACTCCTGACCTCAGATGATTTACCCACCTTCGCCTCCCAGAGTGCTGAGATTACAGGTCTGAGCCTCGTCTAATCCAAGTTATTTTTAAAAGCCAAAGCAAGGTTTATTTTTAGGGGAAAACAATCTCTCTTTAAATGTACAACTTCTAAGACCAACTTGATGACTTTTAAGTGGAAGACTTTCATCCACGTAACTTTTTCTATGCTTTGCAGATAATGAGGGACGCTTGTCCATAAGCCCTGTAAAATGAACTGGTATGCCAAACTTACAGCACCTTGTTATAATCTAATAATTTTATTTACATTCCCTATATTCTTCTTATATATTCCTGGTGAATAAACTGAAAACTAAGTTTGCTTTAACTTTCTAGAGGCACTACCTAATTTCTTACAAGCCTCAAATTGGTTAAAATTCTACCTTGAGTTTGTGAATATATATATATATATACACACACACACATATACACACACACACACATATATGTATATATATAAATCTTTAAAGAATGTTTGACATATGATTTATTATATATTTGTACTGTTGACATTTGCTTTCTATGATGACATTGTGTGGAAAGTCTTTAAGTTTCTCTTTGGTAAACTTTAGAAAGGAATAAAACACAAACTGAATTCTAAGAACTTCATAGTAACTAATTCTCAGATATATATCTATTATAGCCTTTATTTTATAGCCTTCAATGTACAAAATGCAGAATCACAGCTATTCCGGTAAGCATGAAATCTCCTATGCCGAAAGAAACAAGGAAACTGTGTACTTGTCATTTACTGTCTTTTCTCTGTCTTCATGCATCTATGACCCTTTAACTTGAATATAGCAATTTCGGAGTTCAAGGAAACCTGGAGTCTGTACTTACATTGTTGACTATAGAGATTATTTCCTTTGCTAGAGCATGCTGGGTAATGATAGACTGTACACAAGGAAAGGAAAACCTGCAGATTTTTATTATAATGTTGCGAAAGATAAGTTTACTTAAAGAAACCTCTATTATAGTCCCTTCTTCTGCTTGTCTTGGTCTTCAAAAGAGAGTCTTATGATTAAAATAGCATGCCAAATCTCTTTGGCTGCTTTAAAGTGATATAAACCTAACAGATTATATTAATACAACTAGAAAGAACCTTCAAGAGTTTCCAAACTTTATTACTCTTTTGGCAGTCCCAAATCCATCTGAGATCTAATGAAAGCTATGCATGTTCTCCCTAGAAAAAGGAACATTTCTTTTGGATTGGCAGGGATTCAGGAACCCCCAGGTGTCCCACATGGTTCAGTAATGCCAGATTCACAACTCATAATCCAGCCAATGTAACTGTTTCATAGATAATAAAAATGATTCAGCAAGATTATGACATGGGGGTGTATGTCCAAATTATCTTGTAAATGCGTTTCTATTTGCATATACACATGCAGTGATACGTTTGCTTGCTGTGAAATATACAATTTGAGCTCAAGTAATTCAGTCTATGCCTCCTTTGTCATAAGGATTTCTTCTCTCAGTATGTCTCTTAAAAGAAAACATTTATCATTGACTTTAGGCTACACCAGAATGATGTCATCTAGAGATTCATAATTTTATTTGCAAAGACTTTTTTCCAGTTAAAATCACATTAACACATTCTGGGATGTGCATGTGCATATATGTTTGGGCCAGGGGACACCATTAAACCCACTACCCAAAGTTGCCATTTATGGATCATTTGTTGATCATTTATTGATCAGGCCATTGAATTAGTATTTCTTCTGAATTTACCAAAATTTCATGAAGTAAGTAGCAAGGCAGGTCCCACTACAAATGAGGGCACTAAGAAGCATAGAGGTTAAGCAACATTGTAGACTTCACACAGCTTAGTCAGTGTTGGAGTTTTTGCGTGACCTGTATTCTCAGCGCTCAGGGCTTAATAGGAAAAGCTCAATTTGTTTCCCAAAGAAAACAAAACCAATGATGTTCTTAAAGTCTTCTTGGGCTTTGTGATTTAATAAAATAGAAAATATATTAACACAAATAGCTAAGATACAAAATAGAAAGCACATACAGTGAAGAGAAATGTACATAAATTGTTTAGAGAATTCAGAAGGAGCTGATTTATCCAGCCATTTATCAATCTGTGGTGTCTTAATATCCTAATACAATGAAGCTGACTATAAATTCGTCATGTAACATTTTATCTCTTTAATACTCATAAATACAAATCTCCACATTCTGGCATAAAAGGCATTCAATCATTCGCTTACTCACCATTGATGGAGTATCAGACAATTGTGCTTCAAACTCAGGATTTATTGATAAAACAAAACAAGCAAATGCTGTCCCTTCTTCATGGAATGTACATACTGGTGGGAGAGACAGACAACAAAGAAACAAGAAGGCAAATATGTAAAACGATTGCTAATTTTAGTGAGTGTTATGAAAACTATGGGAGGCTCTGGTAGAGAAAAGTGAAGGAGTCTTTGTTTAGGTGGGATGGTGAGAGTGGTCAGGGAAGGCCTCTCTGTAAATGGGATACTGTTGCAGAGGTGGAAGCACAGACAAGGACTTACTCCTGAGAAGAGCAAAGAAACAGCTGTGCAGATGGAGGGAACAGCACATGCAAATAACTCATGGTCAGAGAATGCTTAGTGTCTTCAAAGAACTGATAAGGATTAGTATTGGGAATGTCACCTACTGTGACCTAGGCAGGGGCCAGGGGATGTCGACTCTTGCTTACAGTAAGGAATGAGAATTTTTCTCAGTAGTAAGGCGAAAATGCTGCAAGAAGTAAACAGGGAAACAATATAACTGAGCTTTTTGGGGGAAGATTGTGTTTGCTGTTCTAGGAAGAATAGATTGGAGGTGACAAGAGTACAGGAGAAGGGACCAGTGAAAGGGCTTTGAGAACATCAAATTATCTGTCAATATTCAAACTTCATTTAAATAATGGCTTGACTCATGTATCTAGAGATTACACTTACACTATTTTTTTAAAGTTTACATCTATTGTCAATATTACAGGAACTACTAACTGTAGCTACTCTGGGGAGTGACATTGGCAGGAGGAAAGTGGGGAAGGCGTAGTGGGAAAGCTTGCTTTGCATTATATGCCTGAACTGCTTGGAATGTTCTGAGCCGGTACTTCAACTGCTTCCTGAGACAGCATCCAACACCACCTATTAAAGTTCTCCAGCATACCAACTGACTGAGAAATAATACACATTTTAGTTTTCTATCAGTGGTATTTTTTAGAAATTAGTGTTCGAGTCCTACTCATTTTATAAATCTGTCAATGAATCATTAATTTGGAAATAAGTTTATCAAATATTGAGTTCTATAGATATCACAAGGTCAGCTTATGGATGTTAGACAACAGGCAGAGTGCACAACATTTGAGTCTGGTCTTTGGCATTCATTAGCTGCATAACTTGGGCAAGTAACTTCTTTCCAAGATCATTCCCCACATTTGTAAAATGTTTATTATAGCTGTGAGAAAGAACATATGAAAAAAAGTTTTATTACATGTATAATAGTAACATTGGTTTTTATGGTTAATATATAGCAATTTTCTTTGATTTTAATCCCCTTCTTACTTAGAATAGAAGTTAGAATGCTGTAACATGCAAATAATAGAAAATTCTACCTCAACTGGGTAAAACAAGAACATTTATAACCTAACTTCGCACAAAATCCACACATAGGAGGCTCCAGAGTACAAGAGTCTAGTCCCTCTTTGTACACATTAGCTGTGTAGGCTCAACAGTGTCACTGAGGACTCAAGTTCTTTCTGATTTCCCAACGCCTATCCTAAGCTCACTCCTCAGAATCCTCCTAGTCACAGGTTGGCTATGGCAGCATCAAGCATCACACTCACCCACTCAGGCATAATGAACATTTTTGAAAGAAGAATTTATGTCATCTTGAATATATCTTTTTAATAATGAGGGAAATTATCAAGGAATCCTCCAGCCAAACTTCTTTAACATATCACATGAAAGACAGAATTTCACATATCAACATCTAACCAGTTCAGAATTGTGTCATATGTCAATATCTAACCAGTTACTGACAAGAAAATGGGGTGGTTATAATTGGGTGAGAACAGTAGATATTTAGCTCCTGAGATAGGGATGGAATGGAGTGGCTAGCCAGATAAATACGGGTAAGGACAAGAAGAAAGAAGAAGTGAATGAATGGTAAGCAGATAAAAAGCAGAATCTGCTACAGGAGAATGCCCCCAGCTACTTTTGCTCGTGCACAGGGATTGATTGACAGTTGATTTCTATACTGCTTCTCCTCCTTCAGAGACAAGCCCTTTCTCAACATCCACTCACATCTTGAAAGATGCCAGTCCCCAGTGGAAAGAAATGATAAGTGTTTTAAATGATGAAAATGCTAATTATCATAATTTGATCATTACACATGCATACAGATATCAAAATATCACACTGTACCCCATAAATATGTACAATCAGCTTAAAAAATACTAGTCAAAGTTTTCTAAAAATACATCAGTTTAACTCCGCATAGTCTTAGAAAGAATTTAGACCTACATAAACATTACATAAAATGTCTATATCACTTGATTCAACAATTCACTAATAAATGGGCAGAGATTTGTGAGGACACCTGTCAATAAGTAATTTTAATGTTATCAGAATTTTTATATCAAATTCAGAAAAATAATGTTACTATAATAATATAACTGATTAATCCAGACAAGGAGATAGCCACAAAAAGTAAAGCACATTTTAAATTTTGTTTATATAAACATATGTCTATATACATGTGTATATTTACATACATATACACAAAAAGTGAATGAAATATTTTATTTTTTGTTACTTATGTTTTCATATTTATATGTGTATTTGTGTTTGTATATGTGTATATATAACATATAAATGAATATTTGAAACATTGTTTCATTGTTATGTAAAAAAGAAAAAGTATCTCAAAAAAATTCAAGGGAGAGATTAGCCGTATTCCTGTAGTTAGGCAATCTAATTCCTCTGGCATCTGCCAATCCAAATAGATACTAAATTATTTTCATAAAATATTGGTCATTATTTTCTTGCTCTGTGCTGTTGGGAAGTTTTGCTTTCATCAGCCATTTATCCCAGGGATTTTACCTTTCCAATTTGAACACTTGATCAGAGGTACAACTGTCTACAGAATGGAATGGCTCCTGATTCTCAGAACTTCATTCAAACAGAGGAAAAAGGTGGTTTACCATCTTATTGTCTTGAGGAGTCTAAAACAGAGCTGTAATTTGTGTCTTAGGGCCACTCACGTGACAAGTTTCAAATTCCACTGTTTATTGGGAGTATGGTCTTTTAATCTCAATTTTATTTTAAAAATAAAAATAAAATTTTAATTTTCTGTTATTTTATTAGTTCATTAATCACAAATGAAGCCTTTATTAGTTTATTATTTATATGTATATATTACTATTTATTTTTATTTAGATATATTTGTTTAATATAATTTTATTTTTATATTTACATTTTATTGACATTATAATCTTTCTTCCTTTTGTATATGCGAAAAATGCTTACATTTGAGACTGCAATAGAATGAAATATTCTCTCCATGACTTGGGAGTTAAGGGTTAGTGTAGAATTATGATCCCTCATTAAGCCTGCCTTAAACACTTCAGTATTCTTTAGAAGTGTAATTCTATTTCTTTTAGCAGCACATGAGGAAAAATAATGTTAGTATTTTGCAGTTAATTCAATTACTTTCCACTTGTGAAAATGGTGACAGGATTTCCTATTGCTCTGAAAAGCCCTCCAACCATTATCATTGATTGGCAGTATAGAAAAAATTCTGCTTGTGAATGAAATGAAAACATTGACTGTACACTCTGACAGATTGTTTTACAGGGAGTTTTTGTCCATTTTCTGATACTCTGACTCCAGTAGCAGTTTAATGATCAATTGATTAGCTAATAGCTTTGATCAAATTCCAGATTGAAATTATCACTTGCGGCGATTTTGAAGTTATGTGATGTCGTTTTATACCATATTTATTTTTGATTTAAGCTACTGATGTTTGCAAAATTGCTTTTCTATGATGCAAAATTCAGTTTATTAAATTGGGAACACTAAAAAATAGTAGTTTAAAAACATACACTTTTTAAAATGCTATACCAGTTAAATAAACATACCATTAAAATGTTTAAAAAGTATGTGTAGCTAAAAACCCAGTAGTATTATTTCCTCATTAGGACTGGTCCTTCAAATGGGAAAATTGATAGAGTTCACTTCCTTGTTCTTGCAACCCAGAAGTTTAAATTACAAGAAAAATAATTAAAGTTCCATGGCTGTAAATATTACCATGGGCAGTGCAGTGATCTGCTGCAATTGTGTGTGGACCATTGAAAAAATGGTTTGTAATTTTTACTGGTGGAATGATACACAAGGGGCAGGTATTTGGAAAATATGTGTTGAGTTTTATTTTTAAAGACCTGTGAGGAGTTAAGGATATTAGTTACGATATGGATCCCTAGACAGATGCTGAATCTTGTGAAGTTATGTCTTAATTTCACTTACCATATAGAAAGTAACATATACTGATGTTACTTTTGACAGCCTAGGATAATACGCCCATTTCAAAGTAGACATTTATGAGGTTTAATTTATGAAACTTTAGACTACTGAATATTAATTTACCCTTGTTTTTAAAGTCCTAGTTCATCATCTAGGGAATATAAAGAACTGCAATAATAAAGATCTAATACGATTTTTGACACGAAATTCAACATATTAATAGCTATGATAATCTTAAATAAATTTTTTAGTAACTGTATTTATTGAACAAATATTCACAGCATTTAGTGCCTTATATTTGTTTGGAAAAGAAGTTAAAAATTAAAATAATATAAACCCTATCTACCCTCAAAGCAAATAGGAGAGGGTTATATAAATGACAGTTATGGTTCAATGGCATAAGTACTATGATATAGAGGATTAAGGAAGCATGGAAAATAAATTTATCACGTGGAAAAGTCAAGGAAGACTTCTTGGAGATGTTTCGTGAACTGTGCATGATGAGTTGGAATTAGCTATATGAAGGAGAGTTGGAAAGTGTCTTCAAGACAAGTGGAAAATAATCAGTAAGTTACAACCGAGAAAAGATCATAGTCTAAATTCTGAATTTAGGAATAGGTAGTGAAAGTAAAGAGGTGGGGATGCACATGATAGATAGAAAATGACCAGAGCATACAGCATTTGTTGAGAGAATAGAAATGAAGGAAATGATTGAAAGGTAGCCATCTAGAATGATTCTATTGGTCCTAGCATTTTAGGTAAGGTGAAGGTGATGGAAATGAGGTCAGTTTTAACTATATTACTTGGTTTGTAGTAGAAGTGAGTAATTCAAGGAAGGTAAATTTGAGAGAAATTAATAACTTACAGGCAATCCAAACATTTTAAAAATAAGAAATAGAAGCATCAGAATATTCTTTCTATTTGTAAGTATTCCTATCAAGTTTTACAAATAATTTTGGATAAAGAGATTTATGATGTCATCGACTTCACTATCTTATCAAAGTTCAGATTGTTGTCAGTGTACATGGTTTTGTTTTTGTTTTGTTTGCTTTTTTAATGGAATTGACACATAAAATTAAATTGATTGCTGCTTTAGGCACAGAGTAGAGTGTGCTTTGGTTGACTGAACTGAGCAAAAGCAAGAACATTTACCATGTTCCCAAGAATGACTCATTCTCTCAGGAAGTTCATTCATGGCTAGTTTTCCAAAAACAAACATAACAAGCCAGATTTATGGGCTAGTATTAGCTACTTTTCTAGCTAGCCAATTAAAAAAAAATTCAATAGGTTTTGGGTTACATGGATAAATTATTTCGTAGTGACTTCTGAGATTTCTGGGATTTTAACCTTGCTGTAGTAAATGTGAATGAAGAAAGAAAAAGAATAATTGTCAAAGTAAAAACTTGTTTCTAGAGTTTTCTTTCAAATCTACATTATTATCAATTAACTGGGACCTGGTACAAGTCATTTTGCATTGACCTAGCATTGCTAATAACATTTTCTTTTCCCTACTTTTTACCATGTACCAATGGTTGTCTTGCTACAAGTGAAATGCAGAAATATCTGCCAATGTCAGTGGGCCAGTTTTAATCATAAGTTGACTTAGTTTATTTCAGAATATACTGAACAGCTATACAACCCTAAATTCTACTTATTTGATAGACAATGATTCCTTTAAAACAAATTTCTCTAAGACTTTTTAAAACTTAAGTACTTTTGAATTTGAAATAGATTGAAATTTTTAAAAAAGAATACCTAAAGTTGTTCTGCTAATCAATTCAAAATGAGATTGTCATACTAAAGCATCTTAATTGTACAAATAGATTGCATTTACATCGTTTATTACATAATACCTAGTTTATGCATAATAAATAACCAATCATTTTTAGTTTTAAAAAGTTTTCCGCCCTGATAGATTTAAATACAATTAATTAAATAATGTATCATTTTTGAAGCCTAACATAACTACTCAATTCAACATGTATCTGCAAATAGTTAAACTTTATAATAGAATAACATGTTCTCTCTTTTGAAATCTATACATCTTAATAAAGCAAGGCCACACTTTGCTCTCTTATATTAAATACTATTATGTCAATAGTTATTAATTTAATTTCTATATTTTTCTGATTAATTAAAATCATGGTACTAACTGATTCCAGAACTTCTGTAATTTTTATTATTCAAAGACTTACAAAGCTCTAAGTCTAAAGGGCCAGTATTTGAATAAGCTGTCTTTTGTTATGTCTATATTTAATTGAATTTAGGCATAATCATTTCTGTTTTGAAGTCATCTGCTTTTTATTGTAGTAAGTCCTGGATTTCTTGGTTTTCTCTTCTTAGTTACAACTGATTCTACTAAGCGAGGGAGTTTGTTTGGGAGTAGTGGTGTAGTATAAGAAAATAAATATTTTCTACCTTCTTTTTTTTAATAACCAGTTTTTTCTACCATTTGTTTTATGAATTTTTAAGAACGAATAAAACAATTTTCTGTGTTGGTCAGTGCCTTTTAATAAACCAAATTACAGATTCTATCTTTTTCTTTGAGATGGAGTCTCACTCCGTTGCTTAGGCTGGCATGTAGAGGCATAATCTTAACTCACGGCAACCTCCGCCTCCCGAGTTCAAGCTATTCTCCTATCTCAGCCTCCTGGTTAGCTGGGATTACAGGCATCTGCCACCATACCTGGCTAATTTTTGTCTTTTTATTAGAGGTGGGTTTCGCCATGTTGGCCAGGCTGGTCTTGAACTTCTGATATCAAGTGATCCACCCACCATGGCCTCCCAACATGCTGGGAGGATTCTATCTTTTATTAACTACAATAGTATAAAAATTCATTGGCATAGCAATGTTAACACAATAGAGCCATTAAGCCAAATTAAATATCAGAAATCTAAGAAAACTCCCTGGTGGTAAATGAAACATTTTTTTTTATCATTTAATACTGTATTTTTTAATGAGAAAACTCTCACAGTCATAACTGGATGTAAATATATTCTCTCACCAAATCCTAGTAGAAATTCTAAGGTAATATTTTTTTCTTACATGTGCTAACAATATGAGTTAATGTTTAGATACTTTTTAAATTCTGGAAGCTATTTAGATTACTCACGGTTTCTCAAAATGAATGTATTTTAGATGACTTTATTTAAAGGTAAAAAAGAGTCATATCAAAGTCGAGATAAAATTGTAAATGAAGACTTTTTGCTATTGTTAAATATAAGTGTTATGAGATTATTTATAACTATGAAAAATAATGTATTAAATTACTTTCAATCTTCTTCTTTTTTTTTTTTTTTGAGACGGAGTCTCGCTCTGTCACCCAGGCTGGAGTGCAGTGGCCGGATCTCAGCTCACTGCAAGCTCCGCCTCCCGGGTTCACGCCATTCTCCTGCCTCAGCCTCCCGAGTAGCTGGGACTACAGGCGCCCGCCACCTCGCCCGGCTAGTTTTTGTATTTTTAGTAGAGACGGGGTTTCACTCTGTTAGCCAGGATGGTCTCGATCTCCTGACCTCGTGATCCGCCCGTCTCGGCCTCCCAAAGTGCTGGGATTACAGGCTTGAGCCACCTCGCCCGGCCTACTTTCAATCTTCTGAATTGAGAAATATTCCTATGACTTTGTAATAATAATAATAAATCACTTTACATTCTCTCTCCTAAAGCCAATTCTCCTCTATTAATGCTTTAAAACCTCTAACATCTATCTCACATTTCATCTGTGTTTGAAATGAGAATTTGCCAACACTTTATTGTCAATATCAATTGCATCCAGTTTGGTATATTAGAGGATTATTAGAATATAATTTATTTAAGCAAAACGTTACAAAATATACATACAAAATATAATATTACAGTGATTTCTCCTACTTGTAAAATAAATAAATGCAGTATTGATGAAATGGCTACTCACAAGACTTTTGTGAATTTTTTTTTTTTTTTTTTTTTTGAGTCAGAGTCTCTCTCTGTCGCCCAGGCTGAGGTGCAGTGGCCGGATCTCAGCTCATTGCAAGCTCCGCCTCCCGGATTCACGCCATTCTCCTGCCTCAGCCTCCCGAGTAGCTGGGACTACAGGCGCCCGCCACCTCGCCCGGCTAGTTTTTTGTATTTTTTTAGTAGAGACGGGGTTTCAGACTTTTGTGAATTTTATGACCACTAGAACATGTCTTGGAGATTACATTATCCCCTCTGGTAGCGTTTTGAGTCTTGGTAAGTTACTTACACCCTATTATTCAAATTCTAACTTCAGTTAAAAGAGTAATGATTATTGAAAGCATAAACTTTCAAAACAAAGGGAAAACATGCAACATATGCTTTTCAAAACTGTCTTCAAATTTTTGGTCTCCTTGGACAAAAGGAGCGGTATAGACCAATCGGTTGATCTGTCTATCTATCTATCTATCTGTTTATCTCCAATCTGTCATACAGGCATATGTATCATTATCTGATGATACAAACGTTTACATAAAAATTTTAATTATGATATTTATATTTAAATCAATGTCTAACTCTGGTGTTTTGAGTAGTGATTAGGTGGACTATATATATATGTGTGTGTGTGTGTGTGTGTGTGTGTGTGTGAAGTGAATGTAAATCTTCCATTGCATAAGGGAGAAAGTGTTGAATCCAGTTTACAAATATTGAAATGATATAAAGCAAACTTATTACCATGATGGAAATTATTTGGAATTTTAGCTGTTGATAATTATTGCTAAATATAGATGAGTTGGCTGGGCGTGGTAGCTCGCACCTGTAATCTCTGCACTTTGGGAGGCCAAGGCAAGTGGATCACTCAGGAGTTTGAGACCAGCCTGCCCAACATGGTGAAACACCATCTCTACTAAAAATACAAAACATTAGCCTGGTGTGGTGGCATGTGACTGTAATCCCAGCTACTCAGGAGGCTGAGGCACGAGAATCACTTGAATCCTGGAGGTGGGGGTTGCAGTGAGCCAAGATTGCACCACTGCACTCCAGCCTGGACAATAGAGTGAGACTTCGTCTCAAAAAATAAAATTAAAAAAAATATAGAGAGATAGATCCATAGACAGATGAATTATGCTCTTTTGACATAGCCATTCTTACACTTTCATCTCGGATATTGAAAAGAACATACATTTGCATGGCAAACTGACTTATAGAAAAAGATCAAGAATTAGAAAATGCTTGGCAAGTTGTAGTCATTCCATGCTTATATATCCTGTGATATATAAGCATGAAGTCGTTTTAGAAACAGAAAGTCCAATTTTAGCTTGGCTTATTACTGCCCACTTTAAAGCCTACATTCCCTATCCTTCATTGTAACTAGCATATGAGTTACTCAATATTTACATGTTTGAAATTTTCCAATAAAAGGTTGATAAATACTGTCTTAACTCAGTTGATAGATAAACTTCCAAAGAGTACTGTTAAATTTGAAAACTAATTGAGCAAGGTATTGCATATATGCTAACAAACATTTCAAATTATTTTAACAAGATGCTGGTTATGAGAAACAAACCTTTGGATAGTTGTCATCTGCATAATTCTTACAATTCACTTTTATACTTTCTAATAGATTTGTATGCCTCTGTATATATGCCAATACATATTATTTGATAGTCATATGACATCATTCACTTGAATTTCTGTTTTCTTTGTAAACTAAAGTAGCAATACATTGTTTGAAAACTTAAAACTCTGCAATTCAATAAATACTTCACCACCTGAGTGCTACCTTAACAAAATTTTGTTGTGTTTTAAATTGCTCAACTTAACTAGTTGCTTACAGGTTTGATGCAATTATACTCTGAAGGTCACAGTATATGTATCTCTGTCCTTCCAAAAAGGAGTTATAAATTGGTATTTTTCCTTATAAACACAATAAAAATGTTAAGATTTATTTTCTTTTTCAATTAATCAAAAGCTAGAAAAACCAAAGAAGAGAGATGGTACAGATCTTTGGTGTTCAGAAAGAAGTGACCCACAGCTTACAATACGATTTAATGGCCAGTGAGAGCAGATCTGTTATAGCTGTTCCAGATAATTAGAACCCAAGGGCTGACATAAAAATAAACAAATAGTTTCTTTTTTTGTGAGAGCTTTGTATATTCAAACTCAAAATGGGTAGAAAACATAAATATTAGTAACATGTCAAGCACATTAAAATAACTTTAATAAATACCTGTTGAATTTAATGTGGAACCAAATAACACTTAAGTAAAATTATTAAATAATATTTACATGATAAAAATTGCCTCGTATTTTGTCTCTAAAATATACCTTGTACTGAGAATCTCATAGTCATAGAATATAATGCCTGATCTTTAATTTGACCCTATCTTGTGTGCAGGTAATACTGTGATCTATTTCTATCTAAAGAGCAATTTCAAGATGTTCCTCCATCCTTCCTGCCACTCTCCTTCAACTGGGGGTAGGTAGTGGGAGTGTACTGTTATTTTTAGATTTTTCAACAAATACAATTTGCAGGGTCAAAACAAACTTATGATGAATTGAACTTATTAAACTAATGCATATTTCAGAATGAAGTGAAATAGTCACCAATTCTGCATCCAACATCTAAACTAAACCAGCAAGTAGAAAAATAAATAAGCTTAACTTGTTTGATTTCTCATCAAAAGAGACAGTCTCTAATTTCCATTTATTGTTCATTGTGTCCATTAACTTGTGTTCTATATAAAACTACCTCAAAACTTAGTGACTGAAAACACCTCAGTTACTTTAGTTCGTGGTTCTGTGGTTGAACAGGCAATACTTCTGGTGGGTGCTCTCTGCTGGCCTTTCCCATGTGACTGTGGTCAGCTGGCTGTTGGACAATCTAGAATGGCCTCTCATACATGTCTCGCTGTTGGCAGATGATTGACTGTGGATTATCGGCTGAAGCACCTCAGTTCTCCACATGGCCCCTCATTCTCCAGCAGATTAGCACTGGCTTGTTCACTTAGTGGTCACTAAGGATTATAATCACACAAAGAAACGGGGACTCCCAGTAGCAGACGTGATTAAAATCTCTTCCTCTAGTGTTTGCTTTTGCCTCATTGAGCAAAGAAAATCACATGGCTAAACCCAAGTTTATGTGGGTAAAGAGTACCCAAAAGTACAGATACCAGGAACTGAATTATTGTGGCTATTTTGCAAACAATCTACCTTAGTGTGTGTGTGTGTGTCTCTCTCTCTCTCTCTTTTTTAATGTTTACTACTCCTCCTCTCTTTTTCTCAGAGTATGACCTCACTAATTGTGTATATTTATGTCTTTGGAATCTCTTCTTCATAACAAAGATTTCTCTCCCCTGGCTCTATGCCGTATCATTTTCTTTTACTCATTCTCATTTATCCTACAAGAAAAAAATTTAAATTCAATATTTTCCAAACTCTAGTAATGGCATTTGACTATCTGTTGCTTTGTTCTTCAATTTTAAATAGTGCTGGAAACAAACTTGAGATGTCCTTCAGACAGAATTAGCCTGAGTGATTAAAACTCTGCATTAAGATGTTTTAATGCAAATCCTTCAGGATTTGGTTAGCATTCATATTTAGTGAAGAATTGGGAGAAAAAGTTGAGGCTAATATTTGAAGATCAAATTGCAGTGTTAATATTTGCATATAAAAACATTAAGCACTTACACAGATTAAAGAGAGCATATAGTTTTGAAATTTACATTTTAGTTCATTTTTAATGCCTTTCTCAAAATGCTAATATTTTTATAAATGATTTTCAGTAGCTAGTAATAAATTAGAGCTTTAAAAAATTATTTCATTCTATAAAATGCTAAAGAAAATAATATTATAAAGAATTAAATATTTTTCTGATAAAAATAAAAATCCAAGAAGAGTATAGTATCTGATATATAATAAGCAGTTATCTTTATTATCACTCAAAAAAACTACAAAGAATACCATGAATCATCTACATATAGACATTTCTCTATTTATGATTAGTAGTTACCCTAAAAAGGTAAGGCAAGGAAACTTACACAATAGATATTAAGTAATTTGAAATTCCCTAGTTTTGAAGATTTAATTGCAAATAATGAAGAAAATTACAGATGTTTATTATTTATGCTTCAATAAAAATGTCTTTATCCTCCTGTTATTTTTATAACTGACCAGATAATTTCAGAATAGTGATAGAAACAAACAAGATTTTTTTTCCCTCCATTTCCAGAATTGCAAACTTTACTGGACAATATCAATGTTTTCTATGAAAATTTTTAAGACAAATTATCCATTTGTATATATATACAAACACTTTGTCAAAGGGTATAAATTTCAATTTTTTTAAATATGATAGTATATAAAAATATTAATTTGAATATTAGGATAGTTGAAAAAATACTGAAGACAATAAAAACAATGACACTGTTTATGTATTTTATCAATTTTTAATTGAATTATTTGTTTTTTGCTTGTTGACATAAGTTCCTTATAGATTCTGGATATTAGACCTTTGTTGGATGCATAGCTTGTGAATATTTTCTGTCTGTAGGCTTTCTGTAGGCTGTAGGCTATATGTTTACTCTATTGATAATTTCTTTTGCTTAGCAGAAGTTCTTTAGTTTGATTCAGTCTCAGTTGTCAATTTTTGTTTTTCTTGAAATTACTTTTGAGGATCTAGCCATAAATTTACCAAACCTGATATCCAGAAGGGTATTTCCCTGTTTTTTGTTGTTGTTGTTGTTGTTGTTTTTCTAGTAGTTTAATACTTTGAGGTTTTACATTTAGATCTTTAATGTATCTTGAGTTAATTTTTGTATATGATAGAAAATAGGTGTCCAGTTTTATTCTGTGTGTGCAAGCCAGTTATTCTGGCACTATTTGTTGACTAGGAAGTCCTTTCCCCATTGCTTATTTTTGTCAACTTTGTCAAAGACCAGATGGCTATAGCTGTTCAGCTTTTTTTTCTGAGTTTTTTATTCTGTTCCATTAGTCTATGTATCTGTTATTTTTGTTTGTTTGTTTTATTTTGTTTGTTTGTTTTGAGATGGAGTCTCGCTCCATCACCAGGCTGGAGTGCAGTGGCGTGATCTCAGCTCACCGCAATCTCCACCTCCTGGGTTCAAGCGATTCTCCTGTCTCAGCCTCCCCAGTAGCTGGGACTACAAGCGCCTGCCACCAGGCCTGGCTAATTTTTGTATTTTTAGTAGAGACGGGGTTTCACCATGTTGGCTAGGATGGTCTCCATCTCTTGACCTCGTGATTCACCAGCCTCGGACTCCCAAAGTGCTGGGATTACAGTGTATCCGTTTTTGTACCGGGACCATGATGTTTTGGTTACTGTAGCCTTATAGTATAGTTTGAAGTCCGGTAATGTGATGCCTGCAGCTTTCTTCTTTTGCTTTGGATTGCTTTGGCTACTCATACACTTTTTTTGGTTCCATATGAATTTTAGAATTTTTTTTTCTACTTCTGCAAAAAAAAAAAAATGATGTTGATATTTTGATCAGGATAGCATTGATTCTGTAAATTGCTTTGGGCAGTTTGGCCATTAAAACAATATTGATTCTTCCTATCTGTGAACATTTTTCCATTTACTTATGTTGTCTCTAACTTCTTTGAGAGGTGTTTTATAATTCTCATAATAAAGATCTTTCACCTCCTTAGTTAGATGTATTCCTAAGTATTTCATTGTTTTGTGGATACTGTAAGTGGGATTGTGGTCTTGGCTGGCTCTCAACTAGAATGTTCTTGGTGTATAAAATGCTACTGATGTTTGTACATTGATTTGGTATCCTGAAACTTTACTGAAATCATTTATCAGTTCTAGGAGCCTTCTGGTGGGGTCTTCAGGGTTTTCTATGTAAAGATTCATATTGTCAGCAAAGAGAGATAATGTGAATTCTTCTTTTTGTTTTTGGATGCCTTTTATTTCTTTCTCTTGCCTGATTCCTCTGGCTAGCACTTCCAGTACCATGTTGAATAGGAGTGGTGAGAGTGGGCATCCTTCTCTTGTTCCAGTTTTCAAGGGGAATAGTTCCAGCCTTTGTTCATTCAGTGTCATGTTGGCTTTGGGTGTGTCATAGATCGCTCTTATTATTTTTGAGGTATGTTTTCTCGATGCCTAGTTTGTTGAGGGTTTTTATCATGCAAGGATGTTGGATTTTATCAAAGACTTTTTATCACACCTGTGGAGATGATCATATGGTTTTGTTATCAATTCTGTTTGTGTGTTGAATAACATTTATTGATTTGTGTACATTTAACCAAACTTGTATCCCAGGAATAATGCCTACTTGATCATTATGAAATAATTTTTTAATGTACTGCTGGATTTGGTTTGCTAGTATTTTGTTGAAGTTTTTCTATCTATATGTTCATCAGGGATATGGGCTTGAAGTTTTGTTTTTTTCATTGTCTCTCTGGAAGATTTTGGCATCAGAATGATGCTGGCTTTGTGGAATGAGTTAGAGAGGAGCTCTTGCTCAACTTTTTGGAATAGTTTCAGTAGAATTTGTATGAGTTGTTTGTATATCTGTTAGAATTTGGCTGCAAATCCATCTGACCAGGATTTTTTTTTTTTCTTTTTTTTTTTTTTTGGTGGGATTTTATTACGGATTCAATTTCAGCTTGTCATTGGTCTTTTCAAGATTCCACTTTCTTCTTAGTCCATCCCTGATTCACACAACCAGGAGGTTGTCTGTTTCCAGGAATTTATTCATTTCCTCTAGATTTTCTAATTTGTGTGCATAGAGGTATTTATAATAGTCTCTCAGGATCTTTTTTAAATTTTATTTCTGTGGGCTCAGTTGTAATGACATTTTTATCATTTCTGATTGCACTTATTTGGATCTTCTTTTTTTTTTTTTTTTGTCTTTGATAATCTAGCCACCGGTCTATCAATATTGCTAATTCTTTCACAGAATCAATTGTTGGTTTCATTGGTCTTTTATATGGACTTTTACATCTCATTTTTTTTTCAGTTCTCCTCTGATTTTAGTTTTATTTTTTTCTGCTAACTTTGGTGTTGGTTACTAATTTTTTTCCTAGTTCCTCTAGGTGTGATGTTAGATCATTAGTCTGAGACCTTTCTAACTTCTTGATAAAGGTATTTTGCACTATGAACTTTCTTCTTAATGCTGCTTTAGCTGCATTCCTAAGATATTGGTAAGCTGTGTCTTTATTTTTATTAATTTCAAAGAATTTTTTGATTTCTGCCTTAGTTTTGTTTTTGACCCAAGGGTTATTCAGGAGCAAATTTTTAAGTTTCCATGTTTTTGTGTAGTTGTGAAAAATCTTTTCGTATTGATTTCTATTTTTATTGCACTGTTGTCTAAGAGTGTGCTTGCTATGGTTTTGATTTTTTGAGTTGATTAAAACTTGCTTCTTGAACAAGAATGTGGTTGATCTTAGAATATGCTCCATATATGGGTAAGAATAATTTATACTCTGTGGTTTTTAGGTGGAGTATTCTGTAGATGTCTTTTAGGTGCAATGTGTCAAGCATTGAGTTTAAGTCCAGAATGTCTTTGTTAGTTTCTGTCACTATGATCTGTCTAACACTGTCACTGGGGTGTTGAAGTCTCCCACTATTATTGTGTAGCTGTCACAGTCAAAGAGAACTTGTTTTATGAATCTCAATGCTCCGATCGTGGGTGGATATATGTTTAGGAGAGTTATGTATTCTTGTTTCTTGAATCCTTTATTGTTATGCAATACCTTTTTTGTTATTTGTTATTGTTGTTGGCTGACATCTACTTTATCTGTTATAAGAATACTGACTCCTGCTCTTTTGTTTTCTGTTTATCTGGTATATCTTTCTCTGTCCCTTTACTTTGAGCTTGTGGGTATTGTTACATGTGAGATGGGTCTCTTGAAGATAGTAGTTGGGTCTTGTTTTTTAATCCAGTTTGCCACTCTATACCTTTTAAGTGGAGTTTTCAGACCATTTATGTTTAAGGTTAGTATTGATACGTGAGATTTTGATCCTGTCATTTTGCTATTAGCTGGTTGTTTTGTGGACTTAATTATGTAATTGATTTATATTGTCTATGGGCTGGGTATGTGCTTGAGTGTGTTATCAATGAGCTTGGGATATCTTTCCATTTGTGTCCTCTTCAATTTCTTTCATCAGTGTTTTGTAATTTTCCTTGTAGAGATCTTTTACCCCTTAGGTTAAATTTATTTATGAGGGGTTTTTTTTCTTTCTTTCTTTCTTTTTTTGTAGCTATTGCAAATTGGATTGCCTTCTTGATTTCTCCCACAGCTAGCTCATTATTGGTATACAGAAATGCTACTACTTTAATAATAGTATGTTGATTTCATATCTTGCAACTTTACTGAATTCATTTTTCAGATCTAGGAGGTTTTTTTGGTGAAATCTTTAGGTTATTCTAGATATAAGATCATATCAACAGCAAAGAAGGATAACTTGACTTCCTTTTTTCCAATCTAGATCCCTTTTGTTGTTGTTGTTCTCTTGTCTATTGCTCTGACTAGGACTTTTAGTACTATGTTGACTAAGAAGAGTAAAAGAGGGCATCCTTGCCTTGTTCCAGTTCTTAGAGATAAAGGTTTTCAGCTTTTTTTCTCATTCTGTAAGATATTAGCTGTGGATTTGTCATAATGTGACTTTATTATGTTGAGGCATGTTTCTTCTATGCTTAGTTTTTGAGAGTATTTATCACGAAGAAATGTTGAATCTTATTACCTGCTTTTGCTGTGTCTACTGAGATGAGCATGGCTTTTGTTCTTCATTCTACTGATGTTATGTATTATGATTATTGATTTGCATATGTTAATCCATCCTTGCATCCTTGGGATAAATCATGTTTTATCATGGTGTACTATATTTTTTATTTGCTGCTGGATTCATTTTTCTAGTGTTTTGTTGAGAGTTTTTGTATCTACGTTCATCAGGAATATTGGCCTACAGATTTTTGTTATTGTTGTTGACTCCTTGCTGGTTTTGTTATCAGGGAGATGTTGGCCTCTTAGAATGGGTTAAGGAGAATATCTTCCTCCCTCTTCAATGTTTCGGAATAGTTTAGGAAAACATGGGTTAGTTCTTTACACGTTTGATATAATTTGGCAGTGGAGCCATTAAGTCCTCAACTTTTATTTGTTGGCAGATTTTTTATTACTTATTCAATCTTACTGCTCATTACTGATCTTTTCAGATTTTCTGTTTCATCCTGATTCAATCTTGGTAGATTGTGTGTATCCAGGAATTTATCTATTTCTTCTAGGTTTCAAGTTTGTTAGTATATAGTTGTTCATAATAATCCCTTATGATCTTCGGTATTTCTGTTGTGTCAGTTGCAGTGTAACTTTATTGTTTTCTACTTTATTTATTGGAGTTTTCTTTCTTTCTTGATTAGACTAGCAGTTTATCAATTCTGTTTGTGCTTTCAAAAAACAACTTTTTTATTTCATTGATTCTTTGTGTATTTTACTCTCTATTTTGTTTAGTTCTGCTCTGATCTTTATTATTTCTTTCCTTCTACTAATTTGAGGTTTGGTTTAACATTGCTTTTTTAGTTCTTTGAGGTGCATTGTTAGATTGTTTATTAAAAATTGTATTTTTTTTGATGTAGGCATTTATTGTTATAAACTGCTCTCTTAGCACGGGTTTTGTTTATCCCATAGGTTTTTGTATATTATGCTTCAGGATCCATTTGTTTCAATATTAAAAAAAAAATTAAGCTTTTTTTCCTTGACTCAATGGTCATTCAGGAGCATGTTGTTTAATTTCCATGTATTTGTACAACTTGCAAAGTTCTTCTTGTTACTGACTTCTGGCATTATCCCATTTTGATCTCAGAAGATACTTGATATGGTTCCAATTTTAAGAAAATTTGTTGAGACTTGCTCTGTGTTCTAACATATGGCCTATCCTGTGGAATGTTTCATGTGCTGATAGGAAGAATGTATATTTTGTAGCTGTTGGATGAAGTATCTGTGAATGTCTGTTTGGTTCATTTGGTTAAAAGTACAGTTTTAATCCAAAGGTAATTGTTAATTTTCTGTCTAAATAGTCTGTCTAAGATTGAGAGTGAGGTGTTGAAGTCCCCAAAGTTTGTTGTATCAGAGTCTATCTCTCCCTTCAACTAATATTTGTTTTATACATCTAGGTGTTCTACTGTTGGGCACATATACATTCACGATTGTTATGTCCTCTAGTTGAATTGATTCTTTTGTCACTATATAATAGCTTTCTTCATCTATTTTTACTGTTTCTGACGTAAAGTTTGCTTTATCTGATGTAAGCAAAGCTACTGTTGTTTGCTTCTTGTTTCTGTTTGTATGTAATATCTGTTTCTATCCTTTTGCTTTTTGTCTATATGTATCTGGAGACATGAAGTAAATTGCTTGAAGGCAGTCATTCTTCTTTCACTCATACAGTTTATATCCTTTAGGTGGAAAACTTGCATGTTTACATTAAAGCTTATTATTGATATATGAGGGTTTATTCTTGTCATTCTATTAATTGATTTTTGTTTGATTTATATGTCCTTTGTTCCTTCTTTCTCTCTTCTTGTTTATCGTTGTGGTTTGGTGGTTTCATGTGGTAGTATCTGAGTCATTTCTATTTCTTATCTGTGTGTTTGCTCTACCAGTGGGTTTTATACTTTCATGTGGTTTCATGTTGGTGGATATCATTCTTTACCTTCCAGATTATGTTCTTAAGGGGGAAAGTAATATTTCAAAACATGTTAAAATTTAGAAAAGGTAAGTATGTTGGGGCAAATAACACTAACAACATAGACTAAGAGATTACCATTTAGGTTTAATGGCATGAGATTGTTTTGGACCTACAGGCTGAAAGTAAACAAGTATTTCACTACTCTTAAAGGGAAAAAAAGCCAAATACCATATTAGGTCATATTAAAAATTGTATATGATAATGGGGCCAAGAGTTAAAATATGTGAACCACTCTGAAATAGTAATCTCACATATGAAAATAAATTGAAAAAACATGAGCAAATCCAAGAAAGAGTCAATCATTGATTATAAGGTTGCAATAACAGTATACAAGAAAGGGTTAAATGAGTTTAATATGTCTAGTGCAAAAGAATGGAAGCATTGGGCCGGGCACGGTGGCTCACGTCTGTAATCCCAGCACCTTGGGAGGCCGAGGTGGGCAGATCACAAGGTCAGGAGATTGAGACCATCCTGGCTAACACGGTGAAACCCCATCTCTACTAAAAATACAAAAAAAAAAAAAAAAAAAAAAAAAAAAAGCCAAGCATGGTGGCAGGCGTCTGTAGTCCCAGCTACTCAGGAGGGTGAGGCAGGAGAATGGCGTGAACCTGGGAGGCAGAGCTTGCAGTGAGCCCACATAGCGCCACTGCACTCCAGCCTGGGCAACAGAGCGAGACTCTGTCTCAAAAAAAAAAAAAAAAAAAAAAAAACAAAGAGTGGAAACATTGGTAAGTAAGGAAGTGTATAAATTATATATAATTTTTATATGTGTTGTAAAATTGAATGATGGTAAGATTTACAATTCTATTAAAAGGACTTTTTAAAACAAATAAATTAAGAAGCTATCTTGTGGTGGCAAAAGTAAGAACTCCTTTGCCAATAAGATAAAATGCAAGAATTCCAAAGAAGGTCATAAAATTTTCACCCTTAAAAAGTGGAAAAAACATGTACAGCTGTTTTTTCTGGACAATGTAGTTATTCTGTAGCCTTTGGTCAAGGAAGCTGTAGCAGAAACACTCTCAAGTCCCTTCTAAGAAACAATTTTTAAGTTTGTATATTAAATATATATTCTGAATACCCCACCTACAAATTGATAAAAGATCACAAAGCACATTAAATCTTCATACATTTGCTATTAATTCAAGGATATATTCTGAGTGCATAATACTTTTTGTTTTCTTTTTACTTTAAGTTCCAGGATACATGTGCAGAATGTACAGGTTTGTTCCATAGGTATACGTGTGCCATGGTGGTTTCTTGCACCTATTGACCCGTCCTCTATGTTCCCTCCCCTTGCTCTCTATCCCCCAGTAGTCCCTGATGTGTGTTGTTCCCCTTCCTTTGTCCATGTATTCTCATTATTCAACTCCTGCTTGTGAGTGAGAACATGTGGTGTTCGGTTTTCTGTTTCTGTGTTAGTTTGCTAGGATGATGGCTTCTAGCTTCATCCATGTTCCTGCAAAGAACATGATCACATTCTTTTTTATGGCTGCATAGTATTCCATGGTGTATATGTACCACATTTTCTTTATGTTTTTTTATCTTCAACTTCTTCTTGATTTAGTCTTGAGAGGGTGTTTGTGTCCAGGAATTTGTCCATTTATTCTAGATTTTTTAGTTTATTTGCATAGAGGTGTTTACAGTATTCTCTGATAGTAGTTTATATTTCTGTGGGATCAGTGGTGATATCCCCTTTATCGTTTTCATTATGTCTGTTTGATTTTTCTCTCTTTTCTTCTTTATTAGTCTGGCTATTTTGTTAATTTTTTCAAAAAATCAGCACCTGGATTCATTGATTTATTTGGAGGGTTTTTCATGTCTCTATCTCTTTCCATAAAACTTTTAAAACCCATGATTACTTTCTTCTTTAAAAAATTATTTGTATCCTTTTTTTTAGCCGACCATATAAGTGTCATCTTTTCTATTACAACATTCCTGAACACATACTTTGAGCAACAATTGTAAGTCAGACGCCAAGTCAGGTGTTAAAGTTATAGAAGTTAAAAAAACAGACAAGTTTCTACTCCCATGTATCTGACAGCTAATTGGGAGAAAAAGTGATTGTGTAAACGACTAACTGTTAGCAACAACAGTAACTAAAGAGCAAAATATTTACTAAAATATTTTAGTAAAGATTAGGGTAATGTATTGGTGGAAAACTTTTAAAAATATACTAACAACAGTACAAAATAGAGAACACTGACACAGAAAAACTTGGCCATGGCATTCAAGGAATGTGTTTTCAAGATTTTTTTTTTTTCTTTTTTGATACAGACTCTCACTCTGTCACCCGGCTGGAGTGCAATGGCGCGATCTCAGCTCACTGCAACCTCCACCTCCCTAGTTTAAGTGATTCTCCTGTCTCAGCCTCCTGAGTAGCTGGGCTAACAGGCACGTGCCACCAAGCCTGGCTATTTTTTGTGTTTTTAATAGAGACAGGGTTTCATGTTTTTAATTTCTTGCAAAATAGTTGTCCTAGCTGGGCGCAGTGGCTCACGCCTGTAATTCCAGCACTTGGGGAGGCTGAGGCGAGCGGATCACAAGGTCAGGAGATCGAGACCACGGTGAAACCCCGTCTCTACTAAAAATAAGAAAAATTAGCCGAGCGTGGTGGTGGATGCCTGTAGTCCCAGCTACTCAGGAGACTGAGGCAGGAGAATGGCGTGAACCCGGGAGGCGGAGCTTGCAGTGAGCCGAGATTGCGGCCACTGCACTCCAGCCTGGGGGACAGAGCGAGACTCCGTTTCAAAAAAAAAAAAAAAAAAAAAGTTGTCCTGCAAATTATGCTTTATATTAAAAAATGATTTTATTTGCAAAATATATTTCGAAAGGCTATGTAAAACAATGACTTTTTAGAGAATGAGAGTTCACTGCCCACTCAGATGTAATATTTTAATCCTCTATGTTATTACATTTCCATTATTGGCTTCTATATGGAATTCTAGGAAGTTAGACAGCTCTTATTTGGCAACTATCTGCATGCACAATCGGTTGAACTGGCTGAGAAATGAAGGAAGAAATGGTTATTGAAATGTTTTCATATAAAATTTAAAATTGATTAATTAGTTTATTTTTTGGTGAAGTGAATTGTAGGCACCATTTCAGACAGGTATTAAATAGGAGTGGATCAACAGCTTTGACTCCTATGGGCAGGTGGAAGATTAATGGAAAGAATCTAAGTTTAGAGAAAGGAAGGCTAAATGGAGAGGAGAGAATCATTTTTAACAGCTGTATATTTTCATATGACTCAATATTTACAAAAAATTTAAAAAATAACTCATTGAAGTTTCTAGGAGGCAGGTAGAATAAAGGCAGACTAACATATCTGGATTGAAGACATAAGAGCAGGGGCTTTCACCTTTGGCACGCATCAGAACATTGATACAACCCAGCATGCCGGGCCCCACTCCAAAGTTTCTGATTAAGTAGGTCTGGGATAAAACTCCAAAACTTGCATTCCCAATAAATTCCTAGCTGCTGCTGTTGCTGGTCCAGAGACCCTGTGAGAGGCATTAACATAGAGTATGTCTGGTTAAATGTTGCAGCATTTGAGTATAAAAGGTCATCAGAACAATAAAAGCAATAATACTAACAGTAGTGGCAGAGGTAAAGCAATGGCAAAATAATAAGCTACAGAGAAATGTATTTTGTTGAATGCTATGTCTCTAGCTGATTCATTGCCACAGTCCTTCTGCCTTTAAGTGACCATGTTCTATTACAGGTGATAATCATGACACCGTAAACTGCATGAGGCCAGAGACCTTCTCTGTGCTGATCATCGCCATCTCTGTGATAACCTTCTTAATTGCATAGTTTACTCAATCCAAAGGCTGGCCAACGATCAGATCCTGACTCTCAGGAATCTGAACTGAGAGGCAGAAACAGAGGATGCCTGTCTACAGTAGACACTGGAATTATGAAGTGAATGAGTAAATGAATTCAGCCAAAATCATGAGACAGTGAAAATTATGAGTAAACAAGGGAGTCAGTAGTAGAGAGGAGAGTAGAGCTGAGAGGGTACAACAACATCCTTGAAGGCAACTGATCTGTTTCAGATGACTTTCCTGTGTCACTGAAGGTAGCTTTATTTTGTTTCCTCTTGGGATTCTTATGAGATTTTTCAGTATCTGCACAATAACTCTTACCTCTCTCTCCTTTTTTGGAGATAGATTGGATATGATTCTTCTTCATGCTACTACAAAGCCCAGGCTAGGACTTAAAGACTTATTTCCCTGGAATAATTTGCAAATAGCCACTTGTAAAGGTCTTAGAAGCCAGGGTCAGCTAAAACCAAATTTCCTCTGCCACAGAGGAACAGGCTGTCTAAGAAAGTTTCTCTGGGGTAAACATCTCCTGCTTTAACTGTCCATGTCTGCCAATTTCAGGGTATAGCTAGGGGAGAATATTACTTTCTAAGATAGCGCTCTTGCTGTAGTGGTTCCATTACATGTTCAACGAAAAAAAAAAAAAAAAAAAGGGAAATTCAGAAAGCCTTCCTATGGCCGCCACTACCTGTAGCCCTGAAAGCATGCCTGGGATTCTGAGTGCCTCTTGGCAGGAGCCAGAGCTAGGTGGGAAAAGATATTGATTTACCCACCCTCAATTACATTATACAAATGCAGTTTATAGTCAATGTTAGAAAATATCAGGCCTTTTTCTATTTTCAAGTTGAAACTCTGAACTGAGAAAAAAAATCACAAAAAAATACAAAAGTACCTCTGTAACCAAAAATCATCCTTCAAGGTAAAGATTTCCACTTTAAATTAAGGTTAAGAAAACTCTGTGCTTTTAGATTTAAAAGAAAAAAAAAGAAATCCTTTTCCAATGTTTCCTTTGAAAGGTTTTCATTTCAAATATACGTATCCAATTGAACTAAAATGTCAGACTTATGAATATGCTGGGTTATCTTTTGGCATTGTATTTTACATATTGTGTACATAAGAGTCTGATATAAGCCACTGAATACATGCCCCCTCCAAATCAATAGTGAGCTTAGTGGGGATTTCGTGTCTGATTTTCTTTCAAAAGGGCTTCTGTGGCCAAAAACTCTTTGAAAATTCAATCTTTAGATATTATGTAGTAGACTTTCACAGTCATCTAAACTAAAAATTCTGATTTTCAAGATTTCTATGTGTTAACTATAAAATTAGTGATGCTATTGATATGAGTAACAGGATACCTTAAAATATATTTTCATTAGCATATTGTTGAAATACTGACCTCAAATGAATAGACCAACTTTTAAAGTCAGTTTGTCATCATGCAGCTACAGGTAAGATTGACATACAATTTTCAAAGTGAATTGAAAATGCTCTCAGCTGGTTACTATGAGAGTGCATGAGATTATGTAATGGGGCACTCTTGAAAAGGGCAGATGCTTAAAAAAAGCAGCTTAACTCAAAGCAGCAATTGATTCCTTGAGGGCAGGGTGTTAAGAAAAAAGTTGTCTGCCAGAGGAAAGAATATGATTAGGGATTAGGAGGCAGGCAAAAAACAGGAAAGAGAAAATTGAAGTGTTTGCAAAAACCTGAAAAGTCTACAGTGAAATTATTTTGGAAGGAAGATAGGTAGTCAGATTTCTAAGGGAATCAGGAGAACCCTATGGGAAACATTTTATCACACATGGAGAATAGAAAGATGAATAATTTTTCACTTGAATATACTCATGTATTATTTTGTGGAAAATTAAATCTCACTTAAAACCGATGATTATAGAGATCAAGGTGTGTTTTCATATCCTTCCTGTTGAAAAACTGTGACTAACTCTCAGCTCATTAACTTATTTTCACATTGGCAATATTGTGCACAATTTGGTAAATACAAATTCCTGAAAACCTGTTGGTTTTTAAAATTCTGTTAGAACATTTGTACTTTCTTAGCATTATTAATGGATTCAATAAAAGGGCACTAACATTTCCATAATCATATATTATAATGTCTTCAGGATTTCTAAATTAGTAAATTTCAGGAAATTGAATCATAGTTTATAATTTTTTTAAACTATGCTTTGGAAAGCAGTGTTATATAATTGACAAAATAAGTTTACCCCAATCCATATGTTTGAAAATCTGTTACACACTTTATAAAGATATTTAGTATGAAAGTTTAAAAAGTATGATAAGTATGATAACCTATACTCAAAGCAATCTTCTGAAAAATTATTTCCTGATATGCAAAGTTCATTGGCACCTAGATCATATAGTTTATTAAAAATGGAGAGTATTTTTAAAGGATTTTAAAGACTAAAATATCATCTCATATAAATATTAAGTAAACATTCGTCAAAATTTATTTAGCTTAGTAATTAAAGAGAAAGCTAGTTAGACGATATAATCAGTTCAAAGGAGAATTCTAAGAACCACACATGCATTGGAAACAAGGAATTTTGAAACGAATTTACAAATAGATGCAAAACATGTCTATCCACAAGGCAATAATAAATTTTATATCATCACACACAATTTATCTGAATTTCTATGGATACAAATAATTAGCATTATCAGTTTTCATCATGAAAAGCAGTTAAATGAGCTGGACAAGACACCACTATTTCTTTAAAAAACAACTGTTTTGCTTAGAGTAGTTTTAGGTTCATGGCAAAATTAAGAGGAAGATACGGAGATTTCTCATATACTCCCTGCCCCTACACATGCTTAACCTCCCCTCTTATCAATATTCTTCACCAGAGTTGTACATTTGTTAAAATTGATGAACCTACATTGACACATCAATGACACCCAAAGTTCATAGTTTACATTAGGGTTCACTCTTGCTGGTGGATATTCGGTGATTTTGGACAAATGCATGATGACATGTATCCATCGTGTTAGTGTCATACAGAGTATTTTCACTTCCCTAAACGTCCTCTTTTGTCCATTTATTCATCCCCACCCCACCCACCACTAGTCCCTGGCGACTATAGATCTTTTTATTGTGTTCTTTGTTTTGCTTTTCCCAAAATGCCATATAGTTGGAATCATACAGTGTGTAGTCTTTTCAGATTGGTTTCTTTCACTTGCATTTAAGGTTCCTCCATGTGTTTTCACGGCTTGATAAGTTTGTTGTTGTTGCTATTGTTTGGTACTGAATAACATTCCATTGTCAGGATGCGGCATAGTTATTTTATCCACTCATCTACTGAAGGACATTTTGATTGTTTCCAAGTTTTAGCAATTCTGAATACACCTATAAAGATCAGCGTGCAGGGTTTTGTGTGAATATACATTTTCAACTCCTTTGTGTAAATACCAAGGAGTGCAATTGCTGGATTGTACGGTAAGAATGTATTTAGTTTTGTAAGGAACTGCCAAATTGTTGTCCAAAGTGGCTGTCTCATTTTGCCTTCCCACCGTTCCTGTTGCTTCACATCCTCACAGGCATTTGATATTGTCAGTGCTCTGGATTTTGGCCATTCTAAGAGGTGTGTAGCAGTATCCTATTG
The DNA here is from genome assembly GCF_043159975.1 of Macaca nemestrina. NCBI lineage: Eukaryota > Metazoa > Chordata > Mammalia > Primates > Cercopithecidae > Macaca > Macaca nemestrina. Next base: position 63,044,498 of record NC_092128.1, on the reverse strand, counting down.
TTTTAATTTGCATTTCCCTAGTGACAGATGATATCGAGCATCTTTTCATTTGCTTATTTGTCATCTGAATACCTTCTTCTGTGAAATGTCTGACACCACTGTTTTTTTCTCCTGTTTTAAAAGTATTATTTCCTAGCAGTAATAATACTTAGAATATTAAAACAAATATGGATATAACTAAACATTTAAGGTGATTTCCATTAGATTACTTTTTATGGTTGTACATTGCTAGAGCCTTGTATATATCATCTTTCAATCCTGTCAAATACCATTTGTTAAAGCTATCCGTCTGCAGAAGAAGAAACCAAGGCTCAAGCAGGTAAGTTTGTTGAACTCCTGCAATTAGCAACTGTCCTAGCAAAGATTTGGACTTGTTCTCAGCTCCAAGTCCAATACTGTTCCTGCTACATCAAAACTGATCCAGTCAAAGATGAGCACCAATTATTGGTGCCTTATTTATAATTAATAAACCACCAAAATGGGCTTTAATCTTCAACCAACCACATAGCTGGTTAAAATTATACTCTATTTGAAATTTTTGGACTGAAAAAGGTCAAAAAACATCATTTTCAATTGGTGAGTTAGCTAGAGTTAACCATTTAGGGAAAGCAAAAAGGGGAGCCAAATTTAAATCTTATATTTGATTTATATTGTGTTCCTTTTTTCACTAAAATATTTGTATTTGTTAACAGTTTGATTTTTGTAGTGACACGACACACTATTAGTCATTCCTAATAACACTTAAGGTAGGAGTTTTATCTTTCAATATTATATTTTGAAAGTAGAAGGTTTATTATCTCATTTTATTGTGGTTTGTTGTTGTAGCCTTGCTTCTCAGCCATATTTTTATTAAAATGTACTAAAATAGTTGGTTCATTTCTGAAATGTAACCAAAATTTTAAAAATGCATCTGGAATACATCTTTACTGATATTAACAGCTCTATTATTTTCTTCTTCCTTCATAATTTGACAACTGTACTTTCTGAAAAATTGATAAATGCTTATTTCTGTTTTCCTCCTGAAATGACACAGTTTAAATTTTAAAGGGAAATTACTAAATAAATGCTCTTTAAGCAACCCTATATTTGTCTTTTGAAACCAAATACCAGTAGCACAGTAGACCACAAAATTATTCAGTAAAACCTTGGTGCCATTTCCTATAAATTCAAACAATATGCAAAATGTGCATTTTGAAAAATCAAGGCTGGCATGTTTTCACATACATAATTATTTGAATCATTGCACATGGCAAAGTGGCAGAATGTGGCATCTTTGGTGATTTTTTCAAATCTTTGTCTTTAAAAATATATATATCTAGTTATCTCAAGGCTTTGCCCCACCATTTACTGAAATTGTTTACTACATTGTACTCCTTTCCCAGATTGTTAAATTACAAATATTATGAAAGCTATTATTAGGAATATATGTTACACAACAGATCAATGGATAACTTACTTGGAAAAGGTCCTCAAATGTTTCCTATAACCTGAGTACACAGAAGGAACACTTATCCTTCTGGATCATGTTCAAATAGAAAAGCCATTGTACTGAGTTTTACAGCCTTTCTTGGGCATATGTGCAAATGAGAAGCTAATTATTTTGGAAGCCTATTGTGTACATTTTGGACAAAGTGCTAATGTCATATACCTAGGAATAAAACTGAAGTTTGTTTCCTACCTTCTTCCAAGTATAATTCTTAGAGCAGTTGGAAAATAGAGGGATGCACATTGAGCTGGCTTACTGTTAGGCTGAAGTCGAGACATAAGTTGCTGACAATAGTAATCTCATTCTTCTAATGAATCGGTAGGAGGTAGGAATATATTTTCTTCATGTAATTGTTAGCATCTTTGCTGACATAACATAGAGTTAAATTCATTGTTTTAATTTATAAAAATGTGTGAAATGATTTTTTGAATACCTTATCAAATATTAACTAATGCTTATTTCAAATAACTAATATTAGTTTAAAATATTAATGAAAAAAATCTCTGGTAACTGGTTTTCCTAAGAATTAATGAATACTGTTTAATATTTTTACACTGGAAATAATGAACACTGAAATGTTTATAATGTGAATTAAAATTAATTTTAGTTGTTTTACCATAATAAGAGCATATATTAAAATAAAATCCTATTTTGATGTTAATTAGTTTGAATTATTGATCAAAATTTATGTTGATACTTATTTTTAATATGCATAATAGTAATAATTTTTATTTTATATATTTTTATAGATTCATATAAATTACTTTCCTTTTATCTGTACAGTAAAAATTAGTAAGGTTCATTTTAATGCCAAAGCATTTAATTGAAGAAATATTATAAATATACTTGCTACATAAATTTAGTAATAAAAAGAATATTTGCTTTCAAATAAAATACTTTGACATAAGACTTTTGATCTTCAATATATTATATTCTTTACATGTATTCAGTAATTTATAAACTCTGTAAATGTCTTATTTGGTTTATGCTGCTGTAACAAAATACCTGAGACTGCGTAATTTATAAAGAACATGAATTTGTTTCTTAGTTCTGGAGGCTGGAAGTCACAGATCAAACTCTGGCAGGTTTGGTGTCTGGTAAGATCCTAGTCTTTGCTTCCGAGATGGTGCCTTGAACACTGTGTCCTCACATGTCCAAGGTGAGGATGGAAAGGTAAAAGGGCCAAAAAGGGCCTGATCGGTTTCCTCCAGCCCTTTTATAAGGCTCGAATCCTTTAATGAGGGCAGAACCATCATGACCTAATCACTTCCCAATGACCATACCTCTTAATACTGTTTCAGTGGGGATTAAGTTTCAACATCAGTTTTGGAGAGGACATAAACATTCAAGCTGTAGCAGTAAACTAATTCCTAATTCAGATTATAAATTTGCATCTTATAATAATTAACTTGAGATCCCCAGATGGCATTCTACACCATTATGGCAAGCCTACAAATGCTTTCACTGTATATATTGTATTAAACAAGATACAGTCATTAAAATTGACAGCTTGTTCCCTGCACCCTCAATGTCTAGGTCTTTTTCCAAACACAATTTTCTCATGAAATGTAACACACATGATAGCATGAATCATTGTCTGTTTTGTTCATTAATGACTCTTAAAACGACCTGGCATTTAATAAGGGTCTCCATATATAGCTATTGAATGAAGGACTAATACTAGCAGTAGGCATTTAGTGTTAATAATACAGGTTATTTGCGTGGACATATGTAATATCCATACAAAGTCCTTGGCAACCTGGAAAGCACATTTTTCAAAGATACATGCTAAAGTATTATCAATGGTTACCTCAAAACAAGAAGATAAGTGCAGGGAGTGGAGGGAGAATGTCCGTTTTAAAAAACAATTTCATGTTACCTACATGAAAATCAGTATGTTTGTGAACATATAAAAACATATAACATATAATGTAAACATATAAATGTTTATGAACATTTCCTGTTATACTGGAAAGAGAACAGAGAAAATGCAGTTAGTGTTTTCTCATTTATTAGAAGTTGGATTAAGGGCAATTATAGGGAGCGAAAACAGAAGTTAAAAAGTATCCAGTTTGAAAAAGAGGACGTCAGAGAAAATGCTGGAGGTACGGCATAAACCCTCTTAGTGTGGAAATTTCTTCGTAAGGTCTCCACCTTCTTAGTTCTTAAATGTCCATGGATGAGCGGGTTATAATGAGCTGACTTCCATGCTACCAAGCATGAATTTGAAACAAGGAAGCAAATTGAATTTGCTAAAGTATAAAATAGATTACCATGTTCAGAGAAAAAAATCAGAAGGCATCATGAAGATGCCAAACAGAGATACAATTTTTAGAAAGACTTAAGCTGGAGTATCTCTGGTACCTTTTATCTCCAAAAATTATGAATCGATTGATTTGCTGATTTGTAACAAGACATGAGCAAATCGCAATCACACTTTACCTCAACTTCTTTAGGCCTCATTGTAGACATGGAAAATATATTTGCTTCTAGCGGGAGAAAGTGGTAGACGAATAGCAAAGAGAGTCGAATAATTCAGGATGTGACAATTTTATCTAATAAAACACATACTTTTATCTTTATGGTGAGAGAAATGCTGTGACTTCTACCATGTGCTTTATTTTTTAAGCCTATTTAAATGGGAGAAAGAAAAAAGAGAAAAGTAACACACCAATTCACTTCAATATTTAAAAAATAGATTTAGGGGCAAAAGTGCAGTTGGGTTACATGCATATATTATGTACTGGTGAAGTCTGGGACACTTCAACTTTTTGATGCAGAAAGCAAACTAGCATTAGATGGATTTACTTCTATATCTCAGGTCTGGGCAATTTTTTTTTTTTTTTTTTTGGTCAAATACATTTTTGATCTACAATAAATAATAGTAAGAAAATGGTACTTAATGAAATTCAAGACCGAACCTATTCTCTAGAATGAATAATTCCTGCACTTAGAGTTAAATTGTTTCTATTAAATGGAATTGTTTCTATGAAAAGCAGAAGTCTTTTTTTTCTATTTATTTATTCATTTATTTTGAGACAGAGTCTCGCTCTGTCGCCCAGGCTGGAGTGCAGTGGCGTGATCTCGGCTCACTGCAAGCTCCGCCTCCCAGGTTTACACCATTCTCCTGCTTCAGCCTCCGGAGTAGCTGGGACTACAGGCGCCCGCCACCACGCCGGGCTAATTTTTTTCTATTTCTGGTAGAGACAGGGTTTCACCATGTTAGCCAGGATGGTCTCCATCTCCTGACCTCATGAACCACCCACCTCGGCCTCCCTAAGTGCTGGGATTACAGGCATGACCAATGTGCCCAGTGAGAAGCACATGTCTTTAAAGTGTTAGTAACCTTGTTAAAAGTGAATGTTCTGGAATTAAAAAGAATAATTCAAACGAGATACTTTCTTCTTATGATATTATATTACTACATTTGGAAACTATTGACATACTCTTTTGCACACTGGGTTAAAAAAAAAAAAAACTGCCCCTATTATTTTTTCCTCTCCAATTTTGTTGAATGTGTCTACATCTCTAGAATGGTCAGAAAAATTGTCTTAGCTCTAGGTAGAATTTGAAAGCAGTATTGCATGCACTTATCTTTACAAAGGCCTGGAGGAACACAAGTGTTGCCTCATTTCAAGCCATTTGGTTTCAACTTTTCTTTATTATTATTATTATTATTGTACTTTAAGTTCTAGGGTATATGTGCACAACACGCAGGTTTGTTACATATGTATACATGTGCCATGTTGGTGTGCTGCACCCATTAACTCATCATTTACATTTGTTATATCTCCTAATGCTATCCCTCCCCGCCCCCACAATAGGCCCCCGTGTGTGATGTTCCCCTTCCTGTATCCAAGTGATCTCTTTGTTCAATTCCCACCTATGAGTGTGAAAATGCAGTGTTTGGTTTTCTGTTCTTGCGATAGTTTGCTGAGAATGACGGTTTCCAGCTGCATCCATGTCCCTACAAAGGACACGAACTCACCCTTTTTTATGGCTGCATAGTATTCCATGGTGTATATGTGTCACATTTTCTTAATCCAGTCTGTCACTGATGGACATTTGGGTTGATTCCAAGTCTTTGCTATTATGAATAGTGCTGCAATAAACATACGTGTGCATGTGTCTTTATAGCAGCATGATTTATAATCTTTTGGGTATATACCCAGTAATGGGATGGCTGGGTCAAACGGTATATCTAGTTCTATATCCTTGAGGAATCACTACACTGTTTTCCACAATGGTTGAACTAGTCTACAGTCCCACCAACAGTGTAAAAGTGTTCCTATTTCTCCACATCCTCTCTAGCACCTGTTGTTTCCTGATTTTTAAATGATTGCCATTCTAACTGGTGTGAGATGGTATCTCATTGTGGTTTTGATTTGCATTTCTCTGATGGTGAGTGATGATGAGCATTTTTTCATGTGTCTGTTGGCTGCATAAGTGTCTTCTTTTGAACGTCTGTTCATATCCTTTGCCCACTTTTTGATGGGGTTGTTTGTTTTTTTCTTGTAAATTTGATTGAATTCTTTGTAGGTTCTGGATATTAGCTCTTTGTCAGATGAGTAGATTGCAAAAATTTTCTCCCATTCTGTAGGTTGCCTGTTCACTCTGATGGTAGTTTCTTTTGCTGTGCAGACACTCTTTAGTTTAATTAGATCCCATTTGTCAATTTTGGCTTTTATTGCTGTTGCTTTTGGTGTTTTAGACATGCAGTCCTTGCCCATGCCTATGTCCTGAATGGTATTATCTAGGTTTTCTTCTAGGGTCTCAGTTTCCCTTGGCTAGGAAAAGGAATTCCTTTCCCCCTTGTGCTTCCCAGGTGAGGCAATGCCTTGCCCTGCTTCAGCTCTCGCTGGTCAGGCTGCACCCGCTGACCAGCACTGACTGTCCAACACACCCCAGTGAGATGAACCCGGTACCTCAGTTGAAAATGCAGAAATCACCCATCTTGTGTGTCACTCACGCTGGGAGCTGGAGGCTGGAGCTGTCCCTATTCGGCCATCTTGGACGCCCCCCATCTGGTTTCAACTTTTCTACAACGATTCATTTTTCCATTGTTTACTATTTGAAATTTGAAAATATTGATTTAAGATTACTGCTGAAATTTTAGAAGATAGTATGGATTTTGTATACCAACTTTTAAATAGAAAATCAGTAATAATTACTTTGGTCATAAAATGTAAAAATATAAAAATGTGAAAATCCATGTATAATGTACATGAATTTAGGGTAAACACATGCTGTAAACAACTCATTATACATATTTATTAATTTATTTTAAATATGTAATTATGAGAATAAATTCTTAACATATTAAAGTGTTTTAGCATTGCATACTTAAGTATGCAGCAGTGAAATATTTCAGATATATGGGATTTTGAATTAATAATTCAGCAAATTTTTTAAAAAGTTAAAAAGGATAGGGAAAGCAATTAGAGCAAAATCTTGATAACATTTAGATTTGAATGATAGGTGTGTATAGATTCATAGTACTATTCTCTCAACTTTTGCATATTTTTGGAAATTTACATAATAAAAAATAAACATTTTGACCTAACAGAGACACATAGCTCTTCAATGAGTCACTGAAGATTTTTTATTTGATTTATGAAGCAGGATTGACAACTTCGTCTATGTGAAAATAAACTTACAAAAATATGAAAAGAAAATCTTAAAATGCTTAGTTTTGAACATAAATAATGCCAAAACCTTTTAGTTAACCCTAGTTAGTTGTTTTGAGGTCCCTAAAATCCCCAAAATTCATTCATTCATTTATTCATTTGTATATATTCAACAAGCATGTGTTGATTACTCACCGAGGCCAGATATTAAGCTAATGTTTGGTCATATAAAGATGAAGAAAGCATGTTACTAGCCCTGAGGAAATTAACTAGAAGAAACCAGATGAATGAGAGTGTAAATGTATGTGTGCGTATCTATATATATCTATACCTGTTTGCATATACGTATAAAATTGTAAGCATGTGGATGATTACAAAGTGGAGGACTGTAGGGAGTTATATATGGATGCAAAGAGGAGGAAAGAGACGAAAATTGTAAGAGTGTGGATGAGTGCTAAGTGGAAGACTGTAGGGAGTTATACATGGATGTATGGAGGAGGAAAGAGACTATGCAGTATCAGGGGAACCCACCCCCAATATTTCAACATAGGTTCCTTCTATTTTCCATAAGTGTCAGCTGGCTGAGAAATAAAGAGAGACAGTATAAAGACAGGAATTTTACAGATGGACCACTGGGGGTGACATCACGTATCGGTAGGACCATGACGCCTGCCTGAGCCCCAAACCAGCAAGTTTTTATTAAGGGTTTCAAAAGGGGAGAGGGTGTAAGAACAGGGAGTAGGTACAAAGATCACATGCTTCAAAGGGCAAAAAGCAGAACTACTAATAAGAATCTAACGAAGATCACATGCTTCTGAGGGAATAGGTGAAAGGGCAAAAGCAGAACTACTGATAAGGTTCTATGTTCAGCAGTGCACGTATTGTCTTGATAAACATCTTAAACAACAGAAAACAGGGTTTGAGAGCAGAGAATCGGTCTGACCACAGACTTACCAGGGCAAAGATTTTTCCCCATCCTAGTAAGCCTGAGGGTACTACAGGAGACCAGGGCGTATCTCAGTCCTTATCTCGACCACATAAGACAGACATTCTCAGGGTAGCCATTTATAGACCTCCCCCAAGGAATGCATTCCTTTCCCAGGGCATTAATATTAATATTTCTTGCTAGGAAAAGAATTTAGTGATATCATCCCTACTTGTACATCCATTTATAGGCTCTCTGCAAGAAAAAAAATATGGCTGTTTTTGCCCGACCCTGCAGGCAGTCAGACCTTATGGTTATCTTCCCTTGTTCCCTAAAAATAGCTGTTATTCTGTTCTTTCTCAAAGTGCACTGATTTCATATTGTTCAAGCACACATGTTTTACAATCAATTTGTACAGTTAACACAATTATCACAGTGGTCCTGAGGTGACATACATCCTCAGCTTACGAAGATAACAGGATTAAGACATTTAAGTAAAGACAGGCATAAGAAATTATAAAAGTATTATTTGGGAACTGATAAATGTTCATGAAATCTTCACAATTTATATTCCTCTGCCATGGCTCCAGCCGGTCCCTCCATTCAGGGTCCTTGACTTCCTGCAACAATGTAGGATGGCAGTAACCCGAGCAGAGACAGAAGCTATTCCTGATAAAATAATGTTTGCAAGTTTATGAAACAGTGAGGGAGTATATATGGTATATATGTTTTTCAGGGTCAGAACTATGGTAGGGCATTAAAAGTGCATAGTATTTGCAGACTTTTGAGTCACTTTTCATGTATAATACAAAGACACTGTGACAATTAAAAATACTATGTCTAATATAAAATGTGTAGATGGTAGAGTGCATTTAATAGTGGCAGCACTGAGGTTTTTAATGTTCTATATTTGGAGACATTTTTTATTGTCACCTCTGCGAACTTTCTATTGGCAACTAGCAGGTAGAGGCTAGGGATGCTGCTACATGTCCTGCAAAGCACAAGATAGTCCCACACCCCCCAAAATTATCTGAGCCAAAATGTCAGTAGTGTTGAGCCTGAGAAAGTCTACTCCAAGATTCTTATTGATTATGTTTTGTAAAATGTCCAAGGAAAATGATGCTCTGAGTTCTGTTATTGTTCATTTATCCAAATGTTTTAGTATGAGTACATTATACTATAAATCATAAAATATATATACCTGTGAACCTATTTCACACTTAAAGATCTAAAACCTTCCCTGTTCTGTGATATCTACCAGTGTGCTCTCTCTCTGTATCATCCTCCTCATTCCTTTCAAGGGGTATCACTATCTTGAGTTTTATATTTATCACTCTTATCATTTTGTTTAAAAAATTGTTCTTAAATAGTTTAATTTTGCTTGGTTTTGTACTTTATAATAGCAGTATTATCATCTAAGTGTTCTTCAGCTATGTGTTTTTATTGCAATCAATATGAAGTTTTAAAGACTCTTTCACACTGTTGAGAGTAGCTATATTTTGTTATTTTTCCCACATGGTGATTATATGCCAGATTCATAAGCCCAAAAAGTCACTTTTCTTTCGATGAACATTTAGGCTGTTTTCAGTATTTTTTTTGGTATTAGAAACATATAAAACCATTTCTTTAGTGTGTATACTTAGAATTTGTAGGTCAAAGGGTATATGGATGAATGTTTAGATAAAGGCATACTTTTCCAAAGGCTATTATAATATATAGTTCTACCAACAGACAATGTGAGTATTCCCCTTCATCCACATGTTTGCCAACACTTAGTAGTTTCTGATTTTTTTTTCCAATCTGATTCATCTAAAATAACTCATTGAGGTTTTAATTATGTTATAGTTTTATTACTAATGAGGTTGAAAACTTTTTATATGTGTATTGAAATTTGTGTTCCCTTTTGTGAAAGTCTAATCATATTTCTTGCCTATTTTTTCTAGTGGGATGTTTGCATTTTTCTTGTTAATGTGTGGGACTTCTCATATATTTACCAATTATCTTGTACAGTGTCACAGATTAATGATTCCAGGAAATGGTTGGAGTTTCTATTAGGCATCTTGTCAGAATTTCTTGATATAGAAATGAATTTTTTGATGAGTAGATGATAAAATCATGGATACGATAATAGAGTAAGATGCTAAAACTAGTGGATATTCTGTAATATAAGCAAAACAAAACAAAAATTCCTTTTAAATGGCATGTGTTTTCTCAATAAATGAATGTCAGATAGTAACTTCTCATTTATATTTAGAATATATTCTTTTGTTTACCTTTTGAAAAAGATATGCCGCAATTGTTTTTAAAAAATCAACAATGGTGAAGAAGGAAGAGCAACAACTCTAATTTCCCCTAATTGGAGCAGATTCATATAAAATGTTGAAATGAAGTAATGCCTGTTCATGCCTTTCTATATATGTCAGCATTCCACTGATATCACTGGGTGCCACACACATGCACAGGAATTCAGAAGTTAGCTTACTGGAATTGGATAGAATAACCATTGTAAGATCATAACAATTTGATTAGTTCTTCAAAACAAGGATTTGGTTCAACACAAAATACCATCTGTCTTATGCAATTGTGAATGTGGGTGTTACCCCTTCTCTAAATGATAGGTGAACTATATAGTCAATACCATATGTGTTTAATATGGAAGCAGATTAGATGAATGAAGACAGTTGATTTTCTTGGCTTAGGATGTTTCTTTAACGTATTTTTTGTAGATTGATTTGTGTAACCTCAAATGGCATAAATAAAGCTGTGGTTTTTACATTGCAAAAATATTGGACTAAAGTAATTTACTGCAGGATAGGCAAGGGTATTTTGACATGCCAATGTCAATAATGTAGATGCTTTAACCTAGAAAAAGATTGATTTTTGGAAATGAAACTCCTAAATATGATTATTTACCATTCATTGCTGAACTGAACGGTTACGGCCATAAATGCACAGAAGAAAAGGGAAGAAAGAATGGGTTTGAAGTCATAATGATTATATTCTGGAAAAATGGAAAAGCATTCATGTTGCTGACACTCATGAGGAAGCTTAGAACTTTTAATACATTTGTCTGGGATCTAGCAGAAGATGAAAATACATGGATAAAGTCATTTTTACATACTGTTTATCTTTAATAGTAATATTGGTGAACATGTCCTATGGATATAGAATTAAGAAAAGGTGAGTTAGACATTAGATACAGAGACAATAATGATTCAATGGAAATTGATGAAATACCTAAATATGAGCAGAGGTTCCATTCAGTTTTATTGATAGTAATGGGATAAAAATATATTTTAAATGAAAAATAAATCATTAAAGAAGCTGTGTTTTTGTGTAAAGGAAAATAGTGACAAATGTCAAAGACAGGAAAAGCATAATTGGATTTGATAATCAGACTAATAGGTGGTAAAACCAGGACTCTAACTCAGATCCATCTGATGGATGGACTGTTCCATTTATAATTAGCATATAGCCTTTATGATATGTAAAAGTCATACTTGAATAGAGATAAGAGTAATGCTAGTTTGTTGAGACATTAAATGAGAAAACATGTTAAAGTATAATGTCAATTAAAGAGCTATACAAATATAAATTGGTATAAAATATTGATATGAATGTTTCCATATAATTCAAAAATTGAGTTTTCATTACGTAGAATACCAGTATCAAAAGTTTCTATTTGATTGGAGAAGAAATATTGTTTAATATGAGATTTTAGTTTCTGTTTTGTCCTTCTTATTTTCATACTTGCACATTCCCAGATGGTAGCCAGGCCTTTGGGCTTCTTTGTCTTGGGAGCATATGTTGTGATAGGCTGAAACAGAAAGTTGCTTGACAAAGGTAAGCCTTCTTCCTGGCTTTTGTTCTCTAAATCCTAAATGTGGAGAGTTTATGCCCAGAGGGGGAGAGGGAGGAATAGAATTTATGAATAAGATGGGTCCTTAGGTCAGAGCTGTAGCACCTGGGAGTAGTGAGGACTCTTATTTTCCTTGCTCTAGGTATGAAATCATGCCTAAGAGGAAAAAGCTGCGTGGTGTATTTAGGACCAATGGGTTAGTGTGCTGGGCACTAAGGCTGTCAGCCTACGTAAGAATCTCAGTGCTCAAGTTTTAGAAACACCAGAGAATTGACAATGTCTTAAGGGATTATGCAGCCTGGGACTATAAATTTTCAGAGGTGACCAGGTGGACCAAAGACCAAAGGATCCACTTACAAAATACTCTTTCTAGATATAAAATAGTCTAAAGATCTCTAGACTCTCTAGAGAGGGAAAAAAAATCTCAATAATGCACACAACTGAAACTCCTCCTTTCTGTTTAGTGGAGTCTCAGAGTCGTGTATAATTTAATTTAGATAAAGAGATAGTTTTTGGACTTAACTAGAATATTGTAATAGTCATACATCTATAAAGAAGACAGGTCCTGGGGAAGTAGTAAATCACAGATCTTTATACCTTGACTTGTTTCTAGCAAGCCATGAAAAACTTGACATAGAGCTCTAAGGTGGAGAAAACTTAGTCATTAAATATTTTTAATTGCTTCCAAAATTACAGCATCAATGTGGGTGTCAGAAGTGATCAAGTTCATCTCAGTTTTCTGTTTCTCTAATATCTCTTAAATATAGATGTGAAAATGGAGAAAGGAAAGGCCTCAGGATAGATACAGTGTGTTTAAAAGGAAGTAGAGAGAGATTAATCCTGGAACAAAGACAGGAAATAGAAGAGACTAAAGCTCTGGTTCATGTGCCCACCTTGGTCTCACTGGAGCCAGATATGGAAGAGGATATTCTACTGAGGATAGCCAAGTTCACCCCTCTGGATCTGGCAGCCTCATCCAGACTGGGAAATGCTACCAGTTCCTCATCTTGTGTATTTATTTTCTGTTGAAAGATTAATGATTACTCTAGCCTCAGAGTGGGTGAACTTTTTCATATGTCTGCTTTAGTAAGCCTACTGGAGTCTGGCTGCTTGCCTCACCTGGCAGTTAAAAGGCAGGATATACCCCTCTGAAACTCTGTGGGTGGAAGAAAATTCGCCTTGGCCTGTGTTTGCTTTAGACAAACCTGCTAACCAACATCTCTAGCAGCAACCAAGAGGTTTTGGCAAGCAGCCAATTTCCTAAGGTTAAACATAAATCTTTAGTTATGATTTGATAAGAAAATAATAATACCATGCATTCATTATTTTGGTGGCAATTAAACCAAAGTGTGTCTGACCACAGCAGACCAGCTCAACTAAACTACCATGTGTTACCTTCCTTATTTAGGCTGTGAAATGTGGCAGAATAAGTGATTCCATTGTTAAGAGAAATCACACCCATAAAGAAAATCAGCATTGATGATTTTGTTACATAGATTTGGGCTTTGTGTTAAAATTCTAGCTGCAATTTTGCAAACTGGAGAAAAATTAGAAAAGTTTATAGAGCAATGATTCTGCTGATAGCATCTGATGAACTAGTCTCAGAATGTTAGACTTGTGTGGTGTTTATGGGTTAATAATGTGAAGTCCCATCAACTGTGATGTCTGACTCTGCCTAAATGCTAATTAATAATAACTTAAAATATTACTTTTTAAAGATTACCAAAAGGTGTTATTCAGAAATAAAATTATAATGTTTATTAAAATATACTTATGACATTAAATCAGTATTCTAAGAAAATCTGGCTCCAGTTAACATTTGGTAGTTTTTCAAAACTCTCAGAATGTATCACATAGGCACTTGGTTGAAATTTTAGGAAAGATAGCTTATTAGTTCATTCTCAGCCTTGGTTATCATTGCTTATCCTTTTCAAATGCCACCATTCTTGCTTTATAATCAGACATTAGGCTTGCTTAATTTCATTTTATATTTATCATGCACTTTTTGTTTAAAGAATTTTGAGTAAGGTATCTTCATCAATAAAATTTTGATGTAGGATTTGGTAACATTTACTTCAACCAGTTTGCTCTGCCTTTTGACACAAATCAGCCATATCTTTATTGCTAAGCAGATATGTACACTCATAACTTGAACGTGCACTGTGTTACTCAACATTAATTTATTTTCCATTGGAATATGAGACACAGTGATATAATGAACATGAAATCTTTTGTCTAGACTCAGTGGACAGCATGAAAAAGTTTAAGACACTAATAAGTTATTTCGAAGTACATAATTGGGTATTGATACAAATCTAATGTTGATCCTAAAGTGAAATCTAGATCAGCTAATGGAAGAAAAACAAATGAATATAAGATTTGTCTTGAGTAAAATTGTTAACATAGGAAATGTTGGTTATTTTTTGTCTTTGTCTTCTCTATCCTTGCCAGTTCATACTCCCATGTTACCAAGAGACTGGACTCTGTGCCTTTGGCAGCTTCCTCCTCCCCACTAGCCCTGGAGCTTGGTCCCATGCTCACCATATTCCCCTCCTTTCCCATCACACACACACACACACACACACACACACACACACACACTCCTTATTACAATGCATCTTAACATGTTTCATTAAGCACCTCGTATTCAACTAGTTAAGTTATCCAGTCATCTAGTAAGCCTATAGTTATTCAGGGTAATAAGATTTGTAAATCTTGGTGTTTTAGTGGAACATTATAAGATACCGGTATAGATAATTCTATTAGTTAAACATGAAACTTTTTTTCCCAAATAAAAGCCTGCAGTTTTTTTATCCAATCTTATCCAATGCTGATACATTATAATACTTGTCATCATGGAATAATATGTGTCCATATATAATTATATATAGTATATATTATAAAAATATAATATATAATATATAATATTTATATAATATGCCCCCATGTAATTTATTCAATTATGGTTCCCATTTCTAAACATCCTTAACAATAAGTGAAGCATACATGCACAATAAAATATATATAATATATAATAGTTTTATAATATATGATATATAATATATAATATATGTGTGTATATAGATATCAATCATACTACGGGAGATATATATTATATATAATACTGGATATATATTTGTATATATATACACACATTCTACTGGATACACACATACACACACACACATACATATACAGCCATACAGTATACTACTGGAAAGTGGTGCTAACATATAATTTTCTTCTGACCTATCCCCAGTAGAGGCAAGAGAGCCCTGTGAAATGTCCTTAACAGTTGAAAGTTCAAGCTGCACAGCATTTTCCTAGTTTTGACTGGCACATCTGTTTGTTTTCTCCACTGTTTCTTTTTTTTTTTTTTTTCATTTCTCTTCAAGAGTTTTGACCTAAATAGCTGGGGAATTATGCCAAGGCAGGGTATCACACTGGATATAAAACTACAAGTTTAATAAAGCCTTGAAAAGCTTTCAAGACAAATCATAGTAGGTATTTGGGGAGTAGGTATTTGGGGATTGGGGGAAGAATTTTGTAATTACGAAGCGCATGATAAAAATCACTGTGGCCTGGAAGGACTGACTCAAAATGGATAGGAATTGGAATGGGGGAAGCCATGGCCCCAGGAGTTTAGTTGATTTAAGAGGCTTGGAAGACAAAGGAAGAACATTTGCCATCTTAGCAAATGAACATGGTTCTAGATGGGCTATTCCCCCATGTAGCTTATTCAATTATGCCTCCCATTTCTAAACATTCCTAGCACCAAATGGGGTATAAATGCACAATAAAATCACATCTTCAAATATTCATTTTGGAATCAACAAGTAATAGCTAACTTGTTGATTTAGCAAGGCCATCAGATCCTAAGTTTCCTATTAATGTATTTCTGCCGCTGGTTCATTAATTTTGTCAAATAGTAGCATTTATTAACTGGCACCAAATGTTTATGATTGAAAATGCTTTCATCTAGTAGCTTAATTATCCCCATGAATTGGGAAAAATATTTCGTTCAAGTAAAGGAAACCATTAAATCATGGCTTTAAAAACACATGACTAATCCAAGGAGTTATGAAGCAGTGACATAAAGAGTCCCACCTAGATGAGATAGAAACAATATGAAACTACAGCCTAAGAATCCTACTGGCCTATGGTTAAGAATATTAACTTCAAGGCTTATATTCAGAGATACTTGGAATCCCACCTCTACCTGTTTATAGGCAACATGTCTTTAGGGAAACAATGTAAATCATGACCTTCAGTTTTTCCCATGAATAAAACAAAAATTTTATTTGTATCTACAATATTGAGTTGTCACAATAATTAAATAAGACAATGCATGTAAAATTACTTACGAAAAAGTGTACATGTGAGCACTTAGTATCTGCCATTGTGCTAACTGGAACTTTGGAACACAATACAGCAGAAACCTTTCTCTCTCATCAGTGAAGCTTTCATGCCTCCCCAAGTGGATCTCTCTAGGCTCCTACAAATCATACGAGTAAATAGTCATCAACTTGGGGCTTAGAACTGATTATTATTTACAGGCATAGCTGCTTGAATGAAGAATTAACACCACTTCTAAACAACATTATTATTTGATATAATATATACTGGATTTGTTCAAGCACTATACTTCTCAATTATCTGTAATTAAGGTTTTAAATAAATGGTGAAGTAAGGAAGAATGCAATAAAAGAAATGTATATACTTCTCTTAAATGTATTTTAACAAGCCTGCCATTAAAGACCCACAAATAGTTAGTTATTTTCTACTGGGCAATGATACAGGTGCCTATTTCCAAGATGTCTCAGGAAATCTCAGGAAATAATTTAATTGGTATTTTATATAATTTTTTTGTTAATGTCTTTATGCTAAGGGAACTTACTCTGTGAAAGAGAAAAGAGAAAGTGACAATTTAGAAAGCGTTTGTGGGAGGGAAGTTTACATCGAAAATATAATGAATAAAGGATGTTTGACCTAACTAAAGTTTAAACGTTAAGGTAAACCGATCAAGAAGTGTGAAAATATAGTGGTATAAACATTACCCTGATATTGAGGTTTTAGCTTGTGTTTTCTCTTTTGTCTATACCTAGCAAAATGGGAGTATGTTCTCAAATCTGAAGTCAACATTGTTCATTGTATTATTTTATAGGCATGCAGACCAAGGAAAATAGAGTTATTCATCTGCTTAAGAAAAGAGCCATATTTAATCAATTTCCTCACCTCTTTCCATCTATATCATCTTCTGCCAGGAGGAATTCACTTTACTGTTTTAGTTACAATAGAACTGTCTTAGCTTGTAAGGAATCAGCAAGCATTTTTACACTCATATATCACATTATATTTATAAAGCTATTAAATCACAAACTTCCCATTACAAAACAGCTTGTTAAGGGAATGATATTAGATGGAACTTTACCACATTGAGAAATCAAAACACAGCTTCGAGTTTTTATGAGTCTGGATGCATAGGCAGGCTCTCTGGAATCAGAGAAGTATTTTGGTACTTGCAACCCTAGCAAATTTGGCTTTTTGTCTTGTTTAATAAAAAAAAAATCCATTCAGTTTTATTTTATTGCTGCCTTTGGAATAACATGTTAAATATTCAAGGGTATTCATGGAAATTAACTGCCTTAAGACTGAAGTTTGTGAGCTTTTATTTTCTTTTTGACTGACTTATCCAAATAACTTTACATCTGTTTTTTCTGTTTCCCCAGAACTAACATTTTGTCAATCCATGTGTTTTATCAGTGCAAGACTATCAGTAATAATAACCATCACTTACTGAGCACACACTATAATAAAAAGAACTTACACTATACCAGTCCTACAGGTAGGTATAATTAGGAAAAACTGAGGCCCATATTAACATAATAAGTAACTTCTCAAAAGTCTTACGACTAGTAAACTTTTTTAAAAGTCTGTATATATATAAAGCATCACACTTTTTTGGACTTTTAAGCCACAAAAAGACTTTTGTTCAAAATTATCTACTATCTTCCCTGATTACAGTAGGAATTTATAACTTTAAGATCTGTTAAATAGTTTTTCAAGATCTACCATGTAACAGTTATAGGGAATTAGAGGCAGAAATTTATCATGAAAGCAGATGAATTACTACCTAAACCCTGCTATTCAGGAGTTTACAGTCTAGTGAAAAGATGGCATTTAAGCTGATTATAAGACCAAGTAACTAGAAGAAAAAGGGAAGAACATAATCTGTGTTAGTCACAAAATTCCCCTACCTTCCGCTTTCTAGGGTGAAATATTACATGTTATTTCAAGTTTTACTTTTGAAAAGGTCAGTTTTTTCTTTATGGATTTTGTTTATGTTGTTTAGTCAACTATTCAAATACTGCAAAATTCTAATGAACAAAGTCATATAGAAAATAAAATGAAATTGTCTTCTATGTTAAAATATTTTAAATTTAAATTATAAGAGTTTGCAGATATGAAACAAGATTTAATAAAGAAAATATTCACTTTCAATGAATACAAACTTACTGACACTCCTCACGGTTTTCTGTTGATTTATCTAATTCTAGTTATCAAGAGTTTGACCTTATTATTATTATTTTGAGACAGAGTCTCATGCTGTGGCACAATCATAGCTCACTGTAACCTCAAATTCTTGAGCTCCAGTGATCCTCCCACCTCAATTTCATGAGTAGCTATGACTACAGGAGTACAGGAGTGCGCCACCATGCCTGGCTAATTTTTTTTTTTTTTCTACTTTTTTATAGAGACAGATTCTCACTATGTTGCCCAGGCTGATCTTGAACTTCTGACATTAAGTAATCTGTCTGCCTAGGCCTCCCAAAATACTGAGATTGTAGGAGTCAGCCACAGTGTCTGGCCATTCTTGACTGTCACTGAGTCACTACACAGTAGGAATATTCAAGAGCTAAATTACAGGTAAGGATGTGGCTGACTGTAGCACCAAGCAACATTATGCCAGACTCTTCCCACCTTCTCTTTGCAGATTCTATTTCCTTAAAACTAGTCTTTCCAGGGCCTCTTCTAGAGTTCGTTCTCCCATGCAGTCATCTTCTAAGGGTACTCTTTGGAAACATGAGAGGATATATACTCCTTCCGACTTATGAAATCTCACTTCATCATTCTGTGTGTTTCGGTCAGCATTCCTTGAGGTCTCACTCTCAAGGACTTACATCAGAGTAGTGCTATCCTCTTTCACTTTCTCTGAAAGGGAGCATCATGACTGCTGGTTTCTTGCATTTGCTGGCAATGCTGCATTTGTTGTCCAAAGTTCTCCTATCTGCTTAAAGAGGGCAAAGTTAAGCCAAAATGACACCCCTTCCATAATCTCCCATTATTATCTTGTTGCTGCTTCATTGGCCTTTGAGGATGGTTCTCAGATGAGCTAACAGTGACTTCTATTTCTACCCTTTTCTTGAGCAGAGGAGAGAAACTGACAGAGAGAGTGAGGCTCCCAGTACCAACTCTGGTTGAATGAGGCAGCATCCACCCTGAGAAACATCTCCAATTTCTCAGTATTGTAGCTCCTCATGGTCAAGTGTCTTCTATTTGTTTATTGATTCAGCAAATGATTACTGACCCCTACTGTGTGTGGTAGGCACTGTGCTGAATGCTAAAGATAAAATAAGGAGTTTGATAGACATGATCCGTGCTTTTGTAATATATAGAAACTTTACATCACTTCCCATCACTTCAAAGAATTTTCAAATAGTTGAGTCCTGCCCAGTACCTCAAGCAAGGAAGTTAGTGTGATATGTGAAAAGCCATCTATATTCTTAATACTTTTTCTCCTAAAACTGATAAGGTGGAGCACAGGCCAGAACCTCCCTCCCCAAACTCTCTTCTAACTTGATCACAGTCATTGTTTAATCCCTCCCCTAAGGATGTGTGCATCTGAAAGTACTCAGTTGTCCCTTTATTGTGGATCTTGGCAATTCATCTCTTTCTTTTAACTATTTTTTGTGACATCTAAGTCATCTGGATACCACTTTATCAAAATTTTTATTCCAGAAAATAGCTCTATTTAAACAAACACCCTGTGTTTTATGCCATTGGGGCTACATAAAAACAAATTCATTAAAGCTCACAGATAAAACTAATTTCATAACCTCATTAAATGGATTCTTTTTATTTTAGCATTATTCTCACATTTAATTGTGTTTCAGATTTACCTGGAAAGTTGAATCAAAATGCAGACCTTCTGCTTTCACACTCAGAGATACATACATAGCAGTTCTTAAGTGGGATTAAGGAACCTACATCTTTATTTTTAAATTTTGCATTTTTGTTGAAAACAGTCCGTGGATCAACCCTTGAGAAGTACTACTTTAAGTAATACATAACTTAGTTGCAGATGTAGAATATCTGATAGGACATTAATATTCATATCTACTTACTAAATTATTCTGTATTTTTAGAATGATCTATTTAGAATAAGTACATGCATTCTAGGGACATAATATATGGCTGAGTCTAAGGGAAAAATATTAACAAAGCATATTTTAATCATACATGTTCTTAGAGCAATGTCTTAGCTTAACATACATTGGATTGTTTTTAATTTAAAGACCAGTAGTACTGTTTAATTTCCCAACTGATACAATACATCAGATTAATGTGGTTTAGTAGATTAATGTTTATACAAAGATTATGCCGGGTAGCTATTTCTGATCTAGAATAATATACATGTTCTTGTATGCAAAGAAAGTGTTAGTAGAATAGCTAATTGTATTTGTTCTACAACATCGTTCAAAAATAAAATTAGGCCAGACGCGGTGGCTCATGCCTGTAATCCCAGCACTTTGGGAGGCCAACGAGGGTGGATCAACTGAGGTCAGGAGTTCGACACCAGCCTGGCCAACATGGCAAACCCGTCTCTACTAAAAATACAAAAATTAGCCAGGCATAGTGGTGGTGAGTGCCTGTAGTCCCAGCTACTTGGGAGACTGAAACAGGAGAATCGCTTGAACCAGAGAGGCAGAGGTTGCAGTGAGCTGAGATTGAGCCACTACACTCCAACCTGGGCAACTGAGTGAGACTCTGCTTCAAAAAAAAAACCAAAAAAAAAAACCAAAAAAAAAAAAAAAACTAACTTAAGACACAAAAGGAAGGCTTTGTCTTATGTTTGACATATTTAACATGCAAACAAACCTTCACATTTTCTCCAAAACTCATCAAATGAAAATAATCGCAATAGAAGAGAACTTAGCAGAAATATTAGGAAAAGAGAATGGGATAGGAAACATGGCAGCAATGACATTAGGAAAAGAGAATAAGAAAGGATTTCGCGGCCGGGCGCGGTGGCTCAAGCCTGTAATCCCAGCACTTTGGGAGGCCGAGGCGGGTGGATCACGAGGTCAGGAGATCGAGACTATCTTGGCTAACATGGTGAAACCCCGTCTCTACTAAAAATACAAAAAACTAGCCGGGCGTGGTGGCGG